>NW_027256896.1:17488504-17496004 GCF_029215685.1 Pituophis catenifer annectens | reverse complement strand
AGATTCTGTGCAGTTCGGAGAACCCCCAAATCCCATTCCTGGCTGGCCCCTCCCCTCCCAGGAGTCCCCGCGTGGCGTGTTTTGGACGCAGGTAAGTGCAGGGCGTGCATGGAGGCTCGGGAAGGGTGAAAAAACAGGCCTACTGGAAGTTCGGGAAGGTTGGAAATGGGCCTGTTTCCGGCCTCCGGAGGGCCTCCAGAGCCTGGGGAGGCCGTTTTCACCCTCCCGGAGGCTCGAGAAAAGCCTCCGGAGCCTGGGGAGGACAAAAACACCCCCCCGCCATGATGCAGGAGACTGACTAGGCCACGCCCACCATGGCCACGCCCGTCCAGCAACCAGGCAGACAACCCCTTGCTAATTTTTTTGAATCCCACTCCTGATCTTCCACACTCAGCAATTGGAATTACAGGGGGACTCTCAAAGACAGCAAACTGGAAGCCTTAGGAATGTTTGGGAGATCCCCTACCCATATTGCAGAGTATGGCCTGGGAAGTTTGCCCCCTAAGTCCTACCTAGATTGTGCTGCTGACTACCAACTAAAAAATGGGGAGGGGGGGGAAGGAAGCTAAAATGACCCATCAGGTTGAATTCTGCTCTTGGAACTCGTCTGCCTCTCCCCGATTTCAAACCAGCAGTGAGATATGTATATATATTTATATATTTCAACTCTCGTTTTGTTTCCAGCCAACAACATTTCTAGATAAGCCCTTGCCAACAGAACTCATGTGGGAGAAGTAAACATGAGATGGTGATTAAAAAGATCTTCGAGGCCTTTGGGAAGGGGGGGGGCGGGCTGTTTTTGTTATCGCCATGGCAACCATAATCACGACGGAGGGACCCTGGAGAACGAATTTCCATCTGTCCGACATGGTTAAGTATGATGGTGGGTCGCTCGGTCATCCAGATGTTTAGACTGGGTTTGGCATTTTTGGCCCACCTACTGAGATCTCCGCCTGAGATAGGCAGATGTGGTTGTTTGACGGCGTTAAAGGTAGAGCTGCCTATTTTTTTTTTTTTTGCAATTGACTGGTGATGCTGGGTGTCAATGCCGGTAGACAATCAAATACGATTAGGATGGTGGTTGGCCTTTTCAGCCAGATGTTTAGACTGGATTTGGCATTTTTGTCTACCCTATGGAGTCCCTGTTCCTGTTTGATGGCATTAAAGGTAAATCTGCCTTTTTGCAATTGACTGGAGGTGATTGTGTCAATGCCAATGGCGTTTAAGTGGTGTACCAGACAATCACATATTATTATGATGGGTGGGTGGCCTTGTCAGCCAGATGTTTAGGACTGGATTTGGCATTTTTGTCTACCTATAGCCGTGATGGTGAACCAAAGTGGCATGCAAAGCCATGTTGCTTGGCATGCGTGTCATTGCCCGCTCCTCATCCGAGTTTCTGGTGTGCATGCGCGCATGACAATCAGCTGGCCTTTTTACATGTGACAGTGCCAGAAACTGGAAGAGCTGGTCTCCTGTTTTCCTGCGTGAGCGTGTGAGCACCGGCCAGCTGATCTTATGCCGCATGCACACCAGAAACCCAGAAGAGTAGCTAGCTGAAAACAGAAGTTCAGTAGCTGAAACCGGAAGTTCAGTAGCTGAAACCGGAAGTTCAGTAGCTGAAACCGGAAGTTCAGTAGCTGAAACCGGAAGTTCATTTCCGGGCGTGCGCATGCGCCCTGGGCAGCTCCACTTCCTGTTCGTGGCCCGGATGAGTGTGCAGGCGTGCCATCACTGACCTATAGTGTCCTACATGGGATAGGCCACGGGTCGGCAACCTGTGGCTCTGGAGCCACATGTGGCTCTTTCATCCCTCTGCTGCGGCTCCCTGTCGCCGGTAGGCTCCACAATTGATAGGGCTTTCAGTTAGGACAGGTAGAGGAAAAAGGATGCCATGCTAGGAGGAGACTCTATGGTATGGGAACCGGACTTCCGGTCGGCAGAGGAAAAAGGACACCGCTCTAGGAGGAGACTCTATGGTGGGGGAACTGGACTTCCGGCTGGCTCCAAAATTGAACGGGGGGGCTTCCGGTTAGGACCTTTGTGGCTCTTTGAGTGTTTAAGGTTGCCGACCCCTGAGATAAGCAGATGTCCTTGTCTGACAGCGTATTGTCGCAGGCTGTAAGCTGTTCCCAGCAAAGCTGCCTTCTCCAATTGACTAATGGCGGATTTTGTCCACGCAGATGTTGTTCAGGTGCTGCTCCAGATATTTTGGGATATCACACCGTGTGCCCTTATTACGGTTCGTCCCACAGTCAGCCAGATGTTCCGACTGGATTCGACCTTTTTCGTCCGCCTCTCAAGTACTTTCCCCAAGAACGTGGGACAGGCAGAAGGGGAGGTTTGACGGTATATATATTAATAATAATAATAATTATTATTATTATTTGGGAAGCTGCATGATGTCATCGCCTTGCTCTGGACGCTGGCCTGGTGGGGAGATAAAGAAGTGGTAACTGTTTGTCTGCTTGGCTGCCGTCCATTTCTAACTCTTCCGTCTGGAGGGATGAGCGATCAAACATTTTAATCATACAGCAAAAGATCCCTCCCATGAGGCCCCCTCCAAAAGGAATGCATTTTATCTTCTTCTTTTTTCTTTTTTTAAAATATCTTGCTATTATCTAAAGGCGAAAATTCTCTTTTCCAGCTGGCTAAAAGAGCAGGCAGCCCTTGTTTAAAGCAACAGGACTCTTGCAGCCTTTCTTTCTGCTGAACATAGATTAATCCTCGATTTACGACTACAACTGAGCCCCACAATTTCTGCTGTTCAGCGAAACGGTTGTTAAGGGAGTTTTGCCCCGTTTTTACGGCTTGTCTTGCCACCGTTGTTAAGCGAATCGCTCTGCGGTTGATAAGTTAATAACCCGGTTGTTAAGGGAATCCAAACAGAGTTGGAAGGGATCTCGGAGGTCTTCTAGTCCAACCTCCTACGTTTAATTCTCCCCAGCTGAGCTGCACACACATCCCTTTCGTTCTCTTCTATTTTTCCTTCTCTGTTCAGAGAATACCCTGTTTCCCCCCAAAATAAGACATTCCCCTGATAATAAGCCCAATTGGTCTTTTGAGCACATGGCAATAAGGCCAAGCACTTATTTCAGGGTTCAAAAAAAAATATAAGACAGGGTCTTATTTTTGGGGAAACACGGTAGCTATGAATGGATGGATGGATAGATGGGTGGAGATAGGTAGGTAGGTAGGTAGATAGATATTTAGATATAGATAGATAGATAGATAGATAGATAGATAGATAGATAGATGGATAGATAGCTAGATATAGATACGATATAGCTAGCTATGAATGGATGGATGGATAGATGGGTGGAGATAGGTAGGTAGGTAGGTAGATAGATATTTAGATATAGATAGATAGATAGATAGATAGATAGATAGATAGATAGATATAGATACGATATAGCTAGCTATGAATGGATGGATGGATAGATGGGTGGAGATAGGTAGGGTAGGTAGGTAGATAGATATTTAGATATAGATAGATAGATAGATAGATAGATAGATAGATAGATAGATAGATAGGTAGGTAGAAGGATAGATAGCTAGATATAAGATACGATATAGCTAGCTATGAATGGATGGATGGATAGATGGGTGGAGATAGGTAGGTAGGTAGGTAGATAGATATTTAGATATAGATAGATAGATTAGATAGATAGATAGATAGATAGATAGGTAGGTAGGTAGGTAGGTAGAAGGATAGACAGCTAGATATAGATACGATATAGCTAGCTATGAATGGATGGATGGATAGATGGGTGGAGATAGGTAGGTAGGTAGGGTAGATAGATATTTAGATATAGATAGATAGATAGATAGATAGATAGATAGATAGATAGTTAGATATAGATACGATATAGCTAGCTATGAATGGATGGATGGATAGATGGGTGGAGATAGGTAGGTTGGTAGATATTTATAGATAGATAGATAGATAGATAGATAGATAGATAGATAGATAGATAGGTGGATGGAAGGATAGATAGCTAGATATAGATACGATATAGCTAGCTATGAATGGATGGATGGGGATAGGTAGGTCGGTAGATAGGTAAGTAGATAGGTAGGTAGGTAGGTAGATAGATAGATAGATGAAGGATAGATAGCTAGTTATAGATACGATATAGTTAGCTATGAATGGATGGATGGAGATAGGTAGGTAGGTAGGTAGGTAGGTAGGTAGATAGATAGATAGCTAGATATAGATACGATATAGCTAGCTATGGATGGATGGATGTAGGGTAGGTAGGTAGGTAAGTGGATAGATAGATAGATAGATAGATAGATAGATAGATAGATATAGATTATGATATAGATACCCTGTTTCCCCCCAAATAAGACATTCCCCTGATAATAAGCCCAATCGGGCTTTTGAGCGCATGGCAATAAGGCCAAGTGCTTATTTCAAGGTTCAAAAAAATATAAGACAGGGTCTTATATTTTGGGGAAACTCGGTAATCAGAGTTGGAAGGGGCCTCGGAGATCTTCTAGTCCATCCCCCTGCTGAGGCAGGAAACACTATTACTATGTCTAATCTCTTCTTCAAAAACTCCAGTGTCGGAGCATGCAAAATTTTGGGAGGCAAGTCGTTCCACTGAAATTGTGAATGCTTCAACGCCGGAAGTTATAAATCAGTTGCAAATGATTGTTTTTCGTTTCCCGTTGTAACTTTGAACGGCGGCTAAAACGAATGGTTGTAAGTCGAGGGACCACCAACCCTTGCTCATCTTCCTAAATCCTGTTTTCTTCCTTGCTGTGAGAGAGGACTAAAAGGGTTGATTTAAAAAGCTGCAGGAGATTCTACAGACAGGAGCTTCAAACATTCCATTGTCTTAAAAAGATTTTCTGCACTCTACTGCCAGTAAACCACCCTGGCTAACGGTCAGATCTCAACCCAGCTTTCCAAGAGCTAAGTTCTAATCCCTCAGTTTTACGCCAAAATTGCCTGCAGGATTCTGACATCAGGGAGATTGCTGGGGAGAAATAAAAAGAGAGAGAGAGGGAGGGAGAGAGAGAGGGAGGGAGGGGAGGGGGGAGAGAAAGGAAAGGAGGGAGAGAGGGAGGGGAAGAGAGAGGGAAGGAGAGAAAGGAGGGGAGAGGGAGGGAAGGAGAGAGAGAGGGAGGGAGAGAGGAAGGGAGAGAAAAAGGGAGGGGAGAGAGAAAGGAAAGGAGGGAGAGAAGGAGGGGTGAGAGAGAGAGGGAGGGAAAGAGAGGAAGGGAGAGAGAAAGGGGAGGGAGAGAGAAAGGAAAGGAGGGAGAGAAGGAGGGTGAGAGAGAGGGAGGGAGAGAGGAAGGGAGAGAGAGAAGGGAGGGAGAAAGGAAAGGAGGGAGAGAAGGAGGGGAGAGAGAGGGAATGGGGGAAAGAGGGGAGGGAGGAGAAGGAGGGGAGAGAGAGAGGAAGAGAGGAAGAAGGAAGGAAGGAAGGAAGGAAGGAAGGAAGGAAGGAAGGAAGGAAGGAAGGAAGGAAGGGGAAGGAAGGAAGGGCCGGTGGGACTTTTAAGGAGCTCCATTGAAAGAAATGTTTTTTTTTTCAAAAAGTTTTTTATTTTAAAGTTGGAACAAGCAACTGCATGCCCCAAATGTTAAAGCTACAGAATGAAATATCTACTTTTTTGGGGGGGAAAAGCAACACTAGCTTCTTCCAAAGGCAAGGGAGAAAATTCTACATTTTACAGCTGAATCCTCGGCCCTCCGAATGGAGTTTACTCGTCTTTGGTTGCGTCGTGGCATTTAATCCACTTTCAGGGATTGTTGAACTAACCACGTGGGGAGGGCCTAGCGGCTTTTTACAGGTAGTCCCCGACTTACGGGCCATATTATTTGGGGAGCCCATCATTCAGGTCGCTAAGCGAGATGCATGTTCTGGGACTTTCGCCCCATTTTTTATGACTTTTCTTGCCCCGTTTCTTAAGTGAATCACCGCAGGGGTTAAAATTAGTAACCCGGTTGCTAAGTGAATCTGGTTTCCCCATCGACTTTGCCCTCGCAAAAGGGGAAGCTGCCACCCGTCATAAATGTGAATCAGTTGTCAAACATCCGAATATAAATCGTGTGACCATGGTGTGGAGAATGCTGCATCGATCGTGAGTGTGAAAAAACGGAGGCAAGTCACTTTTTTCTCTCCAGTGCCGTTGGAAAATTTTTGGAACGGTCGCTATTTGAACCGTCGTAAGTCGAGGACTACCTGCATTTGCAGGCTTTTGCAGGCAGGAGGGGGAAAAAAAAAAGCTGGTTCACACACACACACGATTAACCACATCCCTGAGAGCCTGGCATGACGGGTACGTACATCGCTGTGATGGTACAATTCTAAATTAAGAGGTGTGCAGTTTATAGCTGTCTGGCCTCACTTGCTCTCTGCCCTTTCCACTGTAACAGCTCCAAAGCATTTCTGACCGTCCAAAACCAGTCTCCCTTAACGTCCTTAAAAGCAGCACCGCAGAATTATACCCATTTTACAGATGGAAAAAAAACAACAACAGAGGAGGAGAGCAAAATTTGCAAAGGGAACGAGACTGGTTTTAGTGGTTAAAACACCAGACCTTGATAAGACGCCAGGAAATGGTGAGTTCTAGTTCTTTCTTAAGCACGAAAGCCAGCTGGGTGCCAATCACCAGGAGACGGTGAGTTCTAGTCCCCACGTTAAGCATCAGAGATAGGATAACAGAGTCGGAAGGGACCTTGGAGGTCTTCTAGTCCAACCCCCTGCTTAGGCAGGAGGACCCCTACATCACTTCAGACAAATGGTCATCCAATATCTTCTTAAAAACATCCAATGTTGGAGCATTCACACAACTTCTGGTGGCAAGTGGTTCCGCTGGTTAATTGTTCTAAACTGTCAGGAAATTTCTCTTTAGTTCTAGGTTGCTTCTCTCCTTGATGAGTTTCCACCCGTTGCTTCTTGTCCTGCCCTCAGGTGCTTTGGAGAATAGCTTGACTCCCCTCTTCTTTGGGGCAACCCCCTGAGATACTGGAAGGCTGCTATCATGTCTCCCCCTAGTCCTTCTTTTCATCAAACTAGACATGCTCAGTTCCTGCACACCGTTCTTCCTATGTTTTAGCCTCCAGTCCCCTAATCCTCTTTGTTGCTCTTCTCTGCACTCTTTCTAGAGTCTCCACATCTTTTTTTTACATCGCTAGTTGGGTGACTTTGGCCCAGCAGTCACCCCAAAAGTTGTCACAAACGGAGCACAGAATTTCTCTCGTCAAGCACAGGAATGAGTTGTGTTTTGTTAAGTGAGTTTTGCCTCCTTTTACCACCTTTCTTACCACGGTTGTTAAGTGAATCATTGCCATTATTAAGTGAGTAACACGGTTGTTAAGTGAATCTGACTTCCCCATTGCTTTTCAGACGGTCCGCAAAAGGAGATCAACGACCCCCAGGACGCTGCCACCGTCATAAAAACGAGGCAGTTTCCAAGCGTCCGAACTTTGAACATGTAACCACGGGGATGCTGAAATGGTCGTAAGGGCGAAAAAACGGTCATA
>NW_027256896.1:17484489-17488404 GCF_029215685.1 Pituophis catenifer annectens | reverse complement strand
GGCATGGCGTGGCTTGGTGGGAGTGGCTTGGGCATGGCAGGGGAAGGATATTGCAAAATCTCCATTCCCTCCCCACTCCTGGGGGAAGGATCCTGAAAAATCCCCATTCCCACCCCACTCCTGGGGGAAGGATCCTGAAAAATCCCCATTCCCACCCCATTCCTGGGGGAAGGATACTGCAAAATCCCCATTCCCACCCCACTCCTGGGGGAAGAATCCTGCAAAATCCCCATTCCCTCCCCACTGCAGGGGAAGGATACTGCAAAATCCCCATTCCCTCCCCACTCCTGGGGGAAGGATTCTGCAAAATCCCCATTCCCTCCCCACTCCTGGGAGAAGGATGCTGTAAAAATCCCCATTCCCTCCCCACTCCTGGGGGAAGGATCCTGCAAAACCCCCATTCCCTCCCCACTCCTGGGGGAAGGATCCTGCAAAATCCCCATTCCCACCCCACTCCTGGGGCCGGCCAGAGGTGGTATTTGCCAGTTCTCCGAACTACTCAAAATTTCCTCCACCGGTTCTCCAGAACCTGTCAGAACCTGCTGGATTTCACCCCTGCTAAGTAACATCATCAGTGCTAGTAAAGAGTGGAGTTTGTAGAGGAGGAGGAGGAGGAGGAGGAGGAGGAGGAGGAGGAGGAGGAGGAATAATAGGAGGATTGTGGGATCCTTGGTGCTCTCTGAGATTGCTTGTTTTCTCGCAGACATCTCATTACCCAAACGAGGTAATATCATCACCTAACATTGATGATGTTACCTACTGTGAGTAATGAAAAGTCTGCGAGAAAACAAGCAAGCCCAGAAGAGCATGGAGGACCCCTCATGTCAACCCTGAGTGACAAAGATTCCCCTTTATTAGTAGTCGTGGCGTGTTTGCTCTCCTTTCATAATGCTAGCGTGTTGGGGTTAGATTTATTTTGTTTTTCGTGTGTGTGCTTGCTTGCTTTTTCCACGCAGCTCACAGGCCTTGTATGTAATGCTTTAGCCAGCCTTTTTCAAGGTGGACTCTATGCTGGTCAGTGGGGGTCTTCCTGGATGGCTAACCCAGGCTTCGTCCCCCAGGACGATTTTGGTTTCAACTCCTCCTAACTTTTGCAGAATGGACAAGAAAGAGAGCTTACCATTCTTGCTGGAGGCTCGTTCTCCCAGGTGAATTTTGGGCGAGCACCGTATGGCCTGACCTTCTCTTCACGTTGCGAGTAGAACGTGGATCCTGCTTAGCCATGGAGGTTGGCTTTGCAATGGGGTGTGGAGTCAGGATTGGCCAGTCATTAATTCGGTTTTTCTGCTCTTCTTCCTTCCAAAGTGCTATTTTATGTTCCTAGTATTTTATGAATATTTTATATTCCTAGTACGATTTGATAGCTTACTAGTAACCTTGACTATCACTAAGTGTTGTATCTTTTTATTCTTGACGAATCTATTTTATTCTCCTTATGTACACTGAGAGCGTATGCACCAAAGACAAATTCCTTGTGTGTCCAATCACATTTGGCCAACGAAGAATTCTCTTCTCTTCTCTTCTCTTCTCTTCTCTTCTCTTCTCTTCTCTTCTCTTCTCTTCTCTTCTCTTCTCTTCTCTTCTCTTCTCTCTACTCTCTACTCTCTACTCTACTCTACTCTACTCTACTCTACTCTACTCTACTCTACTCTACTCTTTCCTATTCCTATTCCTATTCCTATTCCTATTCCTATTCCTATTCCTATTCCTATTCCTATTCCTATTCCTATCCTACCCTACCCTATCCTACCCTATCCTACCCTACCCCTACCCTACCCTACCCTACCCTACCCTACCCTACCCTACCCTACCCTACCCTACCCTACCCTACTCTATTCTATTCTATTCTATTCTATTCTATTCTATTCTATTCTATTCTATTCTATTCTATTCTACTCTACTCTACTCTACTCTATTCAAAGGAAGACTTTGAGATATTCAATCCAGATGAGTATCAACAGTATCAACAGTATCAACAGTTTATCTACGGAGAGAGAATGATAGATTTAGGTTAGGACTTTAACAGGTGGCATTTCCGGTCTGAAAAGGACTGGACCAAGCCCTGCTGTTGGATAGGTTGAGCCAACAATTATGGAGCTCAGGATGATGTTGATGGAAAGTGCTCTGATTGATGTACAGTGTGGCCTCCAAGCCCATTGTCCTCAAGGAGTAAAGACCACATGTTGTATGGAAGAACCGGTCATAATCTGAATATCCACTAAAGGTGAGCTGGGATCATCTCACCACCTTATATCCTTTCACGTAATTGGCCAACGATGTTGGCTAAAGCTGGAATGATTGTTGTGCTTATTGGATGATGCTCCGATGTTGCCATACTTTGCACAGTGCATCAGAGGGACGCTTGGGTGTGCCATAGGTCTGGGGCCATGAGCACCGGCAATGAGGATTTTGCTTGTTGAGCGCATCATTTGGATAATTAAATTGTACCTCCCAATGTCTGAGGCATGCACGCTTATGTCATTGTGCATGGGGCATCTCTTGTCCTTCCTGTAGACACCCGTGGCTTTTATGGTCCTTCAAGTGAAGCTCCATCCAATCAAGATCTGTGGTTTTCCACATTGTTCTCTGCAATATGTTGTTTGGAAGCCATTGGACTTCAGCAAGAACAAAATTGTCAATAGAAGAGCTATATATATAGCTCAAAGTTGAGCCGTGGAGCCCTTGGTGTTCTCTGAGCTTGCTGGCTTGCCTGCAGATGTTTCATGACCCAACTAGATGAATTGGACTAATTCCACCAGACTTGCCTGTAGGGCAAAGCTACATTATATAAACAGAGAGCAAACTCCACACTCACCAGCCCTGATGGTGTTACCTAGTTTGGGGGAAGGAAATGTCTACAAGAAAACCACAACCCAGCTCAGAGAGCAGCAAAGGGGGGGCACAATTTTGTCGATTGGATTGTTGAAAGCTTAAGAGAGGGACACACCTGTGTACAACTGACACATGAGACAATGAAGATGGAGAGAATTCACGATCAATGAAATATAAACCTAACCGAATTGGGGATCCCTCCTGCAGACTTTCATTCTTTTTTTTATAATTTTTTTTTATTTTTACGTTTAAACAAACACATCATTAATTATTCAGTGTGTCATCTGAGTACATATTTTTGTGTCATCCTATTCCTCCTTTACCCTTGTTTTCATACTACATTTCTACCGTACTTTTACATTTTGGTTTAATTTATTACAAGATTTTTTCCAAATTTCTTCCATGTATATTAATTTTTTATTAACATCTTTTTTTTTAATTTTAATTTGATTTATATGCCGCCCTTCTCCGGAGACTCAGGGCGGCTTACAATGCGTTAAGCAATAGCCTTCATTCTTTTGTATATTTATACAAAGTCAGCTTATTGCCCCCACAAACTGGGTCCTCATTTAACCTACCTTAGAAAGGATGGAAGGCTGAGTCAACCATGAGCCTGGTAAGATTCGAACCTGCAGAAATTGCAGGCAGCTGTGTTAATAACAGGGTGCATTAAACCACTGTACTACCAAGGCTCCTCTCTATCTCTATCCATTGATAGAATTGCCCCCATATCCTGTAATACTCCGATTCTTCCTTTCCCTTAGTTGCCAATGTTAATCTATTCATTTCTGCACATTCCAATATTTTCTTAATTACCTCTCCCTCTGTAGGGATTTTTTCTGCTTTTCAATTTTGTGCAAATACAATCCTCGCTGCAGTTATTACATGTATAATCAGATATATATTTTCTTTACTATATTTCTCCGGTAAGATACCCAATAGGAACAGTTCAGGTTTCATGTGATCTGGAGACGGTTTGGTTTATGGGGAGAAGGTCACTCTGCTTCAAACCTCCCTGCTGTCTGGAACCCGCACTGCATATCGGACATTAATACAATTGAGCGAGTCCAGAGGTATTTCAGG
>NW_027256896.1:17359489-17479489 GCF_029215685.1 Pituophis catenifer annectens | reverse complement strand
TCCAGCCTGCAGATGCCTAATGGAACGAGGAAAAGGCTCAGAAGAGACCCTCCCTAGTTTCTCAGGCTGTAAAGGAGGTGGTGGGAAAACTCTCCATTTATACCTCTAAGAGTCTGTAGCTTTACTATAGCTTTACTATATGTAGTAGCTTTACTATAGCTTTACTATAGGTAGTAGCTTTACTATAGCTTTACTATATGACTTTACTATAGCTTTACTATATGGCTTTACTATATAGCTTTACTATAAATGTAGTTTTACTATAAAGTACAATGAATTCATATAGTTGTATTTCTTGTCTGGTCTACTTGGTAAGACTGACAATTTTGTATTTGCTGTTTCTATTATTTAAGCCCAAACTCCTTGATGCTACACAAATAGACTTCCTCTTGGTGATTTTAATTGTTTTCATCCTTTGGAGTTCACGGGTTTTGCAGAGATTTGAACCCAGAATTGTGGGGGAAAGAAGGATAGGAGTCGATGAATGACTCTTTAAAGCCAGTCCAAGAAATAGGAGTCGATGTGAGTAGATTGTGTTTGGCAGAGTCTCGGTGAAGGACCTGTGGGAAAGTTGGATAGGGTTCTTGATTTTAGGTTTGACTGAATTCCTCAAAGGTAGAAAAAGTCAGTTGAATTTCTTAACTCGAAAGCTTGTACTGGTATAATGCTTCCTAACATTATTTCGGAAATGGTTACCGGAGGACTGTAGTTTACCCATGGTTCTGATGGACTTGAGAAAGTTCAAACCTCAACAAGAGTGAATCCGATCTTTCCCTTGGGTTGAAAAGTTTCTCCAGCCTTGGATTGCTTTCCAAATTTGGCTTGATTTCAAGCAAAATTGATTTTTTTTCTGAGTCTGCAACGAAATCTGGATTTTGCAAGCAACAACAACGGTGGATGAAAGGTTAGCTAAATAGGACAGTTGGAAGAGGCATCCTTCAAAGGGTTCTTAAGGATCAGCTGCCATCAAAGAAGGATCTGTAGGGAAACATCTGTTGAGTTCAACAACGGTGACCTCAAACTCGACCATGAATGAGCAGCAGCAGATCCATGAGTCACTAGGGTATCAAACAGGAGTGTAGATCCCACCCATCAGTGAGCTCATGCTCTGAAGGAAGAAATTATATATAATCTAAGGAAGAAAGCATTTTTTAAAAAGGAAAACACAGCCCCTGTGGCAAAGTTGATCAATGACCACCAACTCCAGAAGACAACTTGTGGCAGGGTGTGTACAGTGGTTGAGGGGGAGAAAAAGACACATCTACCAGTTTATACTAGGCAGTGGAGCATCACTGTGATAACACCACACTCTTACCATGGAATATACAGTGGATTTGAGATTGTGGCCTCTGGGAGAAAGAGTTCAACCAAGGATAGATGAATGGTGCTTCTAGACAAGAGCAATGTTCCTCAACCTTGGCAACATTTTGAGATGTGTGGGACTTCAACTCCCAGAATTCCCCAGTCAGCATGTTGGTTTCAACTGTTGGCTGGGAAATTCTAGGAGTTGAAATCCACAAATCGTACTGTTGCTAAGATTGAGTTGAGTTGCCAAGGTTGAATCAAGGTTGAGAAACACAGTTCTAGAGAGTTTAGATATCGGCTACCATAAGTTGCTCCTTTCTGTGTGGTCCTGACGGTGATAGTCCTTTTTCCCTGCATACAATGTAAGGAGATATGGATGGATGGATGGATGGATGGATAGATGGATGGATGTTCCTAGATCCTAATGGGCTCCTGAAAATCTTCAGTAATACCATCAAAGATCTCCAGAAGTGGTTGCCAATGTGAAATTATTTTATGGAGCAGGAGAGGAATGATTAAATAATTCCTTTTTCATGACTCTAAACTTCTCAAAGCCTGCAGACCTTGAATCCCACAGAAATGTCATTAAAATGCCTAAATAAATACAATCCTATTAATTCTACGTAGCTGTAATTTAATATAGACGCATGTGAAATCTTGGCTACCATTTGTCCTTGGGAATTTTACAGCTGAAGGAAGTGCATGAAAATTTAAAGGTGGAACACGAAGAATGTTCCAATGTGTTCTAATTTTTTAAGAGAGTAATAAAAGAGGTGTCAAAGCCATGGAAGAGTGGTTGACAGTCATTGGTATGCATATCGCAGCTAGAGCTTGTCGATCAAAAGGTTGGCAGTTCAGTGGTTTGAATCCCTAGTGCCGCGTAACGGGGTGAGCTCCCATTACTTATCCCAGCTTCTGCCAACCTAGCAGTTCGAAAGCACGTAAAAAATGCAAGTAGAAAAATAGGGACCACCTTTGGTGGGAAGGGAACAGCGTTCCATGCGCCTTTGGCGTTGAGTCATGCCGGCCACATGACCACGGAGACATCTTTGGACAGTGCTGGTTCTTCGGCTTTGAATCAGAGATGAGCACGGCCCCCTAGAGTCGGGAACGACTAGCACATATGTGCGAGGGAAACCTTTACCTTTAGACCTCTGGAACAAACTCTGATCAACAAGACGAACATCATGGCATCATTATGCTTAATGATGCCATGAAGTCAATTGCTCCTCCTAATGATCCCTCATGGAAAGCTACAGACTTCAGCGAAGGGTTTAAAAAAAAATTCTCAAGATCAATGATGTTTACAATGCAAACGCCTGCCAACAGGTAAACCATCTTCTGGAGAAGAAGCGGTGCCCTCAAGCTTCTTCCATGCTGCCATTGGAAGACGGAAGATAGGAAAAGATTGAGAAAAGTTGGGCCTCGCTCGCTAGCAAGGGGAGACAAAGAAAAGGAGGAGAAAAGGAATTTGGCAGGCTCTTGTGTACTGGGCAAACAAAAGTCTATTGAACAGCTGAAGGATGGGTCATCTACAGCTGTGGGAATTGTGTAGCCGTTTCATTGTGTTTGGGGATGTTTTAAAGCTGTATTTGTTGCGCGCTGAGGAGAAGAAGCTGAGGGAAAACACACAGGGGGGAAACTCACAATATCGTGTAATAGCTTTTGAAAAACAGATGAGCAAACCAAACCGTGTCTTTCTTTCTGAGTAAAAATCCGGCGTTCACCTAATTTTAAGCTTCACTGCATTCAGTTTTGGTCACCACGATGTAAAAAAGATGTGGAGACTCTAGAAAGAGTGCAGAGAGAAGAGCAAGAAAGATCATGAAGGGACTGGAAGCTAAAACATATGAAGAACAGTTGCAGGAATTGGGTATATCTCGTCTGATGAAGGACTAGGGGAGACATGATAGCAGTCTTCCAATATCTCAGGGGCTGCCCCAAAAAAGAGGGAGTCAAGCTATTCTCCAAAGCACCTGAGGGCAGGACAAGAAGCAATGGGTGGAAATTAATCAAGGAGAGAAGCAACTTAGAACTAAGGAGAAATTTCCTGACAGTGAGAACAATGAATGAGTGGAACAACTTGCCTCCAGAAGTTGTGAATGCTCCAACATTGGATGTTTTTAAGAAAATATTGGATGACCATTTGTCTGAAGTGATGTAGGGCTTCCTGCCTAAGCAGAGGGTTGGACTAGAAGATCTCCAAGGTCCCTTCTGTTATTCTATTCTATTCTAATCTAATCATTTTTACTTCAGTGCCCTACAATTCAGTTTAAGCAGAAAGCACCTAGCTCTAGTATCCTTACAGCAACTCTTAATGTCATGGGACTTGAGCGATGCTTGAATTCTGATGAGCAATACTTTAATTCACACTCCAAGGATCAGGGACCACCCCCTACCCACCCCGTTCAAGCCTGAGTTACAAACATTCTCTTCTGTTGATATTTATTATTTGTTCCTCAAACTTTTGCACAGGGTTTCGCTTTGCTAAATGTGGCCAGACCTCCCCCCCCCACCCTTCTGCATGACTGAGCACTTTGTAAAATGATCTGTCTCTCCGGCAGAAGATCACTTCTCTGGATCTTCTCCATTAGACTGAAGATGCAGACCATTTGTCAAGTTTCTTTGGGAGAATGTCAGAATAGACTAGACCAGACTAGATTAGAATTCGGAATAGAATTCAGAATAGAATTTAGAATAGGATAGAATAGAGGACTGAAGAGTAGAGTAGAGTAGAGTAGAGTAGAGTAGAGTAGAGTAGAGTAGAGTAGAGTAGAATAAGAGTAGAATAGAACAAATAATAGAATAGAGTAGAGTAGAGTAGAGTAGAGTAGAGGAATGAAGAGTGGAGTAGAGTAGAGTAGAATAAGAGTAGAATAGAACAAATAGAATAGAGTAGAGTAGAGTAGAGTAGAGTAGAGTAGAGTAGAGTAGAGTAGAGTAGAATAGAATAGAATAGAATAGAATAGAATAGAATAGGGGAGAGGAGAGGAGAGGAGAGGAGAGGAGAGGAGAGGAGAGGATAAGATAGGGTAGGGTTGGGTAGAGTAGAGTAGAATAGAGTAGAGTAGAGTAGAGTAGAGTAGAAAATAGCATGGAATGGAATGGAATGGAGGAGAGGGGAGGGGAGGGGAGGGGAGGGGAGGGGAGGGGAGGGGAGAGGGAGAGGAGAGGAGAGGAGAGGAGAGGAGGAGAAGAGAGGAGAGGAGAGGAGAGGAGAGGAGAGGAAAGGAGAAGATGGAAGGGACCTTGGAGGTCTTCTAGTCCAACCCCCTGCTTAGACAGGAAACCCTACACCACTTCAGACAAATGGTTGACCAATCTTTTTAGCTATTTAATGTCATTAGCGGCTCTATCAGATAATAAGAAAGAGAAACCTCCACAAATCATTTTAGCTGTGTTGCAAGGACACCGGGGAACAAATTGGCTGAGACAATTCAGTGCTTTGTTGAAAATATTGATCGCTCCGTAGTGAATGAAAGATTTAAGAGATCCTCTCATTAGCTCGTTCCTGGGAGATTCATAGATATTTCGATTCTTACGCTTTTCTAGGACCGTTAACAGGGGAAGGCATGTCTTCATGATTATCTGTCTTTTTACTGGATGAATCAATGCAATGGATTGTGGTCTAAATAAATATTTGTGTATAATAAAAACACTACAGTGAAAGGGCCTGGTGGCTCAGCAGACTGATAGCATTGTGATTAACACCAGCTGTCTGCAAGTACTGTAAGTTCGAATCTCACCAGGCTCAAGGTTGACTCCCTCCCTCCTTTTTTCTTCCTTCCTTCCTTCCTTCCTTCCTTCCTTCCTTCCTTCCTTCCTTCCTTCCTTCCTTCCTTCCTTCCTTCCTTCCTTCCTTCCTCCCTCCCTCCCTCCCTCCCTCCCTCCCTCCTCCCACACTCCCTCCCTCCCTCCCTCCTTTTCCCTCCTTCCCTCCCTCCCTCCCTCCTTCCCTTCCTTCCCTCCCTCCCTCCCTCCCTCCCTCCTTCCCTTCCTTCCTTGGCTGCCTACTTTTTCCTCCAGTCTTGCACAGTCTTACATACACAATGATGAGTATCATAATATTAAAATATTAAATATTAAATAATATTAAAATATTATTTCAGCGGCTGTTCAAGCTCGTGCTAAACAATAGCAGCATTTTATAGTTCTTAGCATCCTGCTTGGAGCATCCAAATGGATTTAGATAGCTGGAAGGGCTGACAAATCAACCGAACATGGTTTTTCGTGTCGAATTCTTGCACAGACAATCCTGAAAAGGGTAGCCTGACAATGTCCTTCAGTTTTACAGACTTGGCTTCAGAGAGATAATTTATATATATATATATATATTTTATGGGACTAATATATATTTTTATGAGACTAATCCATGAGTGTATAAAATCTTTGGGAGACTAATCAGATCCACACATCCACAATTTTAGCCAGGCCTATTTAGAAGCCTAAAACTATAATCAAAGAACGATTGTCATTACAGTGGAATTTGGTCTGACTTCATTGTATATGCCAGATGCCTTCAAACATCTCCATAGCAAAACGGCTATAGGTCAAGGCCACAGCAGTCACAATTATTGAAGTTATTTCCCTCCAGTATGACACTCTGACTCAAAAAGTGGGGAGAACTGGGCATTTTCTGCTAAGGTCCAGCTTATTCCTGGCCCCAAATCTTAAACCACGTTTCTGCAATGTTAGTTTATTTCATTCATGCTGGTTGGAAAATTCTGGGAGTTGAAGTCTGCCCATCTTCAAGTGGCTGAGGTTGAGAAACGCTGGTGGATTTATTTATTTATTTATTTATTTATTTATTTATTTATTTATTTATTTATTTATTTATTTATTTATTTATTTATTTATTTATTTATTTATTTATTTATTTATTTATTTATTTATTGGTTCGATTTATATTCCGCCCTTTCTCCGGAGACTCAGGGCGGCTTACAATGCATTAAGCAATAGCCTTCATACTTTTGTATATACCTGCTTAGTAGGACTTTCGCCCCCCCCCCCTAAGCAGTGTTCTTTTTTTTTATACAAAGTCAGCTTATTGCCCCCACAATCCGGGTCCTCATTTTACCTACCTCGGAAGGGTGGAAGGCTGAGTCAACCTTGAGCCTGGTGAGATTTGAACTCGCAGTAATTGCAGGCAGCTGGTGCTACTTAACAGCACTTTAGTCTGCTGCGCCACCAAGGCTCTTGGTTTGATTTGGGTTTAATGCATTTGGGTTTACTCAAGAAACTGGCTTTAAAAAAGGAAATAGGAGTTCAAGCTGATCTGTAGATGCTCTTGAGCCAGGGTGGCGCAGTGGTTAGAGTGCAGTACTGCAGGCGACTTCTGCTGACTGTCCGGCTGCCTGCAATTTGGCAGTTCGAATCTCACAAGGCTCAAGGTTTGACTCGGCCTTCCTTCCTTCCGAGGTGGGTAAAATGAGGACCCAGATTGTTGGGGGACAAGAGGCTGACTCTGTAAACTGCTTAGAGTGGGCTGTAAAAGCACTATGAAGCGGTATATAAGTCTGCTATTGCTTGCAAAGGAAGGAAGGAAGGAAGGAAGGAAGGAAGGAAGGAAGGAAGCAAGCTGTGGTGACACAATGGTTAGAATGCGGAATTTCAAGCTGACTCTGCCCACTGCCAGGAGTTCGATCTGACCGGTTCAAGGTTGACTAAGCCTTCCATCCTTCTGAGGTCGGTAAAATGAGGACCCAGATTGTTGGGGGACAAAAGGCTAACTCTGTAAACAGCTTAGAGAGGGCTGTAAAGCACTGTGAAGCGGTATATAAGTCTACTATAGCTAAGGAAATAAGGCAGGCAAGCAAGCAGGAAAGAAGGAAGCCATGGTGGCGCAGTGGTTAGAATGCAGTATTGCAGGCTATCTCTGCCCACTGCCAGGAGTTCGATCCTGACCGGCTCAAGGTTGACTCAGCCTTCCATCCTTCCGAGGTGGGTAAAATGAGGATCCAGATTGTTTGGGGGCAAGAGGCTGACTCTGCAAACTGCTTAAAGAGGTCTGTAAAGCACTGCGAAGCGGTGTGTAAATCTAAGTGCTATATATATATATTTTATAAAATAATTTTTATTGAGTATTTTACATTTTAAAACCAAGCACACAATAGCAAAAGGAATCAATCTATAGCCATTGTGCTCATATGACCAAAATTAAAGGCTGGCTGAGCCACCGTCACAATTGAGAAGTGATCATCAAAGCGGAATCATGCCCATGCAAAGAAATAGTGACCCAAGATCCAAGAGGCCAAAGTTCTACCATGTATTGCACAATGTTATCAGTAACCTCCGTTCAAATATTTCATGAAGTTGCTGTATAGCTAAGGAGTGACATTTTACACTTCTACGTTTGGTGCCTTATATGTTGACAGTAGCAGGAGGGACGGTGGCTTGCTTGCTAGCTTGTTGCTGCAGAATAATAGAATAGAATAACAGAATAACTGTTGTGGCCCGTCAGCAGCCTGCGCGGATCATGGCTGATCCCGACGATGAGGAGGCTGGTGTGGTGTTGTGCCAGCAGCCTGCACAGCCAGCGCTCGCGTCGGACAGCGAGGAGGCTGAAGAGGATGTGGTGCCAGAGGCAGAGACTCGGCCTGGGCCTTCAGAACCTCCAGAGGCTCCTTCCAGTGGAGAGAGCGAAGTGGAGGAGCCTCTCCTCAATGCTCGGGCACGCAGGGCTGCCAAAAGGCAGGAGTGGCTACTCGAGAGTAGGGCTTGTGGATAATTGGCCACTCCCTTAGCCTATTTAAGCCGCACGCAGCTAGTGCGTTCTTGCTGGAAACAACTTGTATTATTATCAGAGTATTTTGGTTTATCATATCTTGTTTTCTGGGCTGGTTGCCAACCTTTGCCGGTCTTGTTTATTCTTGTTACTTAATAAATTTGATAAGGACCGTTGGTGTGTGTCCATATCCTCGGAAATCCAGAGATGGGGCAGAACAATAACAGAGATGGAAGGGACCTCGGAGGCTTTCTAGTCCAATCTCTTTCTTAGGCAGGAAAACTTATACTACATAAGTTCTTTATGTAATAGAATAGAATTTATTTTATTTATTTATTTATTTATTTATTAGATTTCTATACCGCCCTACCCCCGAAGGACTCAGGGCGGTGCACAGCCAGACAATAAAAACACATACAATACAAAATTTAAAATCAAATTAAATAATTTTGGCCCCGACAAATTTAAAACCCCAAACTTTTAAAACCAATTTAAAATTGAATATATAAATACTAAAAGATATTTAAAATTTTAAAAATCTTTTATAAAAGAGGGAGAAAATTAGGCCAGGCCGGCCTGGTGAAATAGTAAGGTCTTTAAGGCGGAAGGTGCGCAGATCCGGGATCCTCCGTATCTCCGGGGGGAGCTCGTTCCAGATCGTAGGTGCCCCCACAGAGAAGGCTCTCCCCCTGGGGGCCGCCAGTCGGCATTGTTTGGCTGACGGCACCCGGAGGAGCCCCTCTCTATGGGAGCGTACCAGCCGGTGGGAGGCTATTGGTGGTAGTAGGCGGTCCCGCAAGTACCCGGGTCCTAAGCCATGGAGCGCTTTAAAGGTGGTAACCAAAACCTTGAAGCGCACCCGGAAGACCACCGGGAGCCAGTGCAGCTCGCGCAGGAGAGAATTCTTTATTGGCCAAGTGTGTTTGGACACCCAAGGAATTGATCTCCGGTGTGCATAATCTCTCAGCATACATTCAAGCCACAAGTGATAATCATGATCATAACCATACAATAGAATCCTCATAAATCATAAGATACCGACACAAAGTAATAGTGATAAGATGCTAAATAAAAGAAATCAACATCAATCATAAGATTTAAACAACAAAGTGATAGTCATAAGAAGCTAAGGAAATAAATAGTAGGAAAGATGAGAAGGGTATTAGTAATAAAGCCCTACTACATGATTAGATATCTTTAGGAATGAGACAATACTGTGGGAATTACAGTATTTTCTTTAGCAGAGGGATGGCACGGGGGAAAAATGGTCTTTGTGTCTAGTTGTTCTGGTGTGCAATTTCCTATAATACTATCATCTTGAGAGAAGAAGTTGATATAGTTGATGTCCAGGATGTGAGGGGTCTGTAGCAGGGGTGAAATCCAGCAGGTTCTGACAGGTTCTGGAGAACCGGTAGCAGAAATTTTGAGAAGTTTGGAGAACCAGCAAATACCACCTCTGGCTGGCCCCAGAGTGGGGTGGGAATGGAGATATTGCAGTATCCTTCCCCTGGAGTGGGGTGGGAATGGGGATTTTGCAGTATCCTTCCCCTGGAGTGGGGTGGGAATGGAGATTTTGCAGTATCCTTCCCCTGCCATGCCCACCAAGCCACGCCCACCAAGCCACGCCCATAGAACCGGTACTAAAAAAAAATTGAATTTCACCACTGGGTCTGTAGATATTTTCACAGCCCTCTTCCTGGCTCATGCAATATACAGGTCCTCAGTGGAAGGCAGGCATGAGAAAATTAAGTCAATATCTTGGTTTGAGTCCAATCAGTTGCCCATATCTCACATTACCTACTGTGCCACTCCGCATGTCTCCTGAAGCTTGGCTAACTGTGACTCAACTGCCATCTGAATTTTGATCACATGACATGTGGATGCTGCAACGGTCATAAATGTGAAAAAATGGTCATAAGTTGCTTCCCCCCCCCCGTGCCGTTGTAACCTTGAACGGTTACTCAACGAACTTCTTGTAAGTCAAGGACAACCGGTAGCCCCATTCACTCTTCTTACAGTGAATGCTTTCATTGCCGCCATAGCATCACAGGGCATCTCGGGAAATGTTCCAAAGTTCATACGGCTTGATAGGTGTGGTACCACAGTGACCTCTGGATGGAATGATAAAATTGCTTGCTGCTTCCGGAGGTTGTTTTGATCTGCTCTGTTAAGGCTTAAAGCAGACAGTCCATTTTTGGCTCGAGGCTCTCTTGAAAGTCCAAAGTTCACGGCTGATACTATAAAATAACTGAACCAGGGGAGTTGCTGTAATTGGTGAGATAACGCATGTGTAAAAGGTGACTTTTCCTTCGGACCCAGAATGGGGGGCATTCATTAAACGGACTCGTGACCTCTTCTTGAGGTTCCAGAAGGAACAGATCCAGTCTTGGTCAAGCTTGGGTGGGACATTATGAAAAGCCCAAGAAACTTTTTGTGATAGTTCACAGTGAGAGGAAAGAAAAACGGGCTTGAACCAGTGGTGGGATTCAGCCAGTTCGGGAGAACCGGTTGTTAACTTTCTGAGCAGTTTGGCAAACTGGCTGTTGGAAGAAATCATTAGGGCAGAGAATTGGTTGTTAAATTACTTGAATCCCACCACTGGCTAAAACACATGAAGAACAGTTGAAAAACATCGGTTGCAAGCCACTTTACGACGGTCTCGTTTAGGAATGGAAATTCTGGTCCCTATTGTAGTTGTAAGTCGAGGAATAGCTTGCAGGAATTGGGTATGTCTTGTTTAATGAAAAGAAGGACTAGGGGAGACATGATAGCAGTCTTCCAATATCTCAGGGGCTGCCACAAAGAAGAGGGAGGCAATCTATTCTCCAAAGCATCTGAGGGCAGGACAAGAAGCAACGGGTGGAAACTAATCAAGGAGAGAAGCAACTTGGAATTAAGGGGAAACTCTTAACAGTGAGGACAATTAATCAGTAGAACAATTTGCCTCCAGAAGTTGTGAGTTCTCCATCACTGGAGGTTTTTAAGAAGAGGTTGGACAACCATTTGCCTGAAACAGTATAGAGTCTCTTGCTTAAACAAGGTGTTTGTCAGAATATTCGTGACTGGGAAAACATGGTAACAAAGTCAGCCAATGAATAGATTACTAGCTCTATCCGTTATCGTCTGGTTGACGTAGGAGAAGTAGTGGCAGAACCTGGAGGCAGAGTCAAAAGAGGGGTCAGCCTAGTATCCGTATGTAGCCACAAATAAATCCAACTCGTTTTGAATCCTGTGGATCCTTATCTAACTCCTAGCAGGGGCTAACCATTAGTTGATGCCTCACACTTACATTAACAAAATCTTGCAAATCTGAAGGTCTTTTTCCACTCCACTCCACTCCACTCCACTCCACTCCACTCCACTCCACTCCACTCCACTCCTTTCCTTTTATTTTATTTTTTTGGCAACTGGAGAGGGTCCTTTCTGAAATGTTTCCCACGCCCTCCCTCTCCTTCCTTTGACCGAGATATCGTTTACATGCCAGTTGTCCAGTGTGTGGCTCACCCTCCTGTCTTCGCAGATCATTCTTACATACCATTACACGCTAGAATAAATTTGGCTTCTTGGGGAAGAAAGAAGCCCAAATGTCTATTGCAAGCTAAGAAGCATACTCACTGGTGCTGATGATAGTCTGTAGTCTGAGGATGACAATGAATAAGACTCGATTGTCATCCTCAGACTGCAGACTGTATCCAACAAGTTGCCTGCAGTTGGGCGTGTCTGATATAATATGATATGGATTCCTACACCGGACAAGAGTTAAATTAGACCCCCTATTATTCTGTGCTTCTAGGATTCTAGAGAGCCAATTTGGTCTTAAGGCACCATGCTAGAAAGTGGGAGACTGGGAATTCTAGTCCTGCCTTAGGCATGAAAGCCAGCTGGGTGACTTTGGGCCTATTGCCAGGAGACTGTGAGTTCTAGTCCCCCCCCTTAGGTATGAAAGTCAGCTGGGTGACTTTGGGTCTATCGCCAGGAGACTGTGAGTTCTAGTCCCGCCTTGGGCATGAAAGCCAGCTGGGAAACCTTAACCAATCACCAAGCGATTGTGAATTCTAGTCCCACCTTAGCCAAGACTGGATGATCTTGGACCAATCACCAGGAGACGGTGAGTTCTAGTCCCACCTTAGGCATGAAAGCTAGCTGGGTTACTTTGGGCCAATCACCAGGAGACGGTGAGTTCTAGTCCCGCCTTGGGCATGAAAGCCAGCTGGGAAACCTTAACCAATCACCAAGCGATTGTGAATTCTAGTCCCACCTTAGCCAAGACTGGATGATCTTGGACCAATCACCAGGAGACGGTGAGTTCTAGTCCCACCTTAGGCATGAAAGCTGGCTGGCTGACTTTGGGCCTGTCACTCTCTCTCAGCCCAACCCACATCACTGGGTTATTGTTGTTGCGGGGGAAAACAGGAGGGATTTCTTTGAATTCCTCCAACATTCAAGGCAACGGGGCCTTTATAATTCTGCCTTGTTTTGACAATGTCTGGCCATCTTCCCAAGCTCTTCGCTGTGTCACATGCTCTTTCCTTTTCCATGCTTTTTGAGGCCGAGGCTGGCTAATCTTTGTATTGTGTTATGAGATCAGTGGTGGCTTGCCCCCGGTTCGGACCGGTTCGCAAGAACCGGTAGTAAAACCAGAGGGAGGCTCCACCCACCGACCCTGACGTCATCAGGAAGCTTCTGCACATGTGCAGAAAAGCACATGCGTGGCCCCATTGCGAACCAGTAGTAAAGGTTAGTAGAACCCACCCCTGTATGAGATTATTGTACCCATCACCCTCCTGGGCACCAGAGAGTGATCAGTTTGCCTTGCAAATATTCACCATCATGGATTTGCTTTGGAGAATCGTTAAGTTCTGTTTTAGAATTCAAATGTCAGAGAAAAGAGAAAAGGCTGCTTGTCACTTGTAATATTGCCATGAAGATTTCCATGGTGACACTTTGGTCAAAGATGGGATCCCAGCAGGACAAACGCGCAGGGGAGAAAGTAGGGCTGACGAAGGTCTCCAAAAGGCAGAGGGGAGGGAAACGTTTTAAAGGAGGAAGGAAATAACAAGATGTGTATAGATGGGACGATTGCAGGAATGATTGGCAAGGATAGAAAATTATGGCGACACGGTGAATGGGGTTGAGATGGACCAGTTCTGGCTATGTCTCCTTCTCTTACTTCGTGCTTTAATTCCTTTGGCTTAGTGCTGTTCTGTTCTTTGCATAATGTTGTTTTGATTGATTATATGCCAACGAGCCACGGTTGATCCACATCGATCAACCTTCCCTGAAATTATTTGCTCCCAATGGTGGCCCTATCAACACGGTAATTGAATTCATCCATCTTGTTGCTAATTATCCTCTCCTTCCTTCCTTCCTTCCTTCCTTCCTTCCTTCCTTCCTTCCTTCCTTCCTTCCTTTTCAAAATCATTTTTCCTTCCTTCCTTTTCAAAATCATCCTTCCTTCCTTTCTTCCTTCCTTTTCAAAATCAGTCTCTTCCTAACTTCCTTCCTTCCTTCCTTCCTTCCCTCCCTCCCTCCCTCCCTCCCTCCCTCCACATACTCGTGCAGTTTTCTTGACAACAATATAGAATTCCTTTGCTGCTGTCTTCTTTCAAGGTCAGCTTTCCTCTAGCTTATCTGTGGAGCTCTGGTGGCACAAGCGTGAGTATGTAGTATTGCAGGCTAACTCTGCTCACTGCCAGGAGTTCGATCCTCATCAGCTGAAAGTTGAGCCCTCCATCCTTCCGTGATCATTAAAATGAGGACCTAGATTGTTGGGAGCAAGATGCTGACACTGTAAACTGCTTAGAGAGGGCTGTAAAGCACTGTAAAGTGGTATATAAGTCTGCTATAGCTTAGGAGGGCAGGCAGGCAGGCATAGTGGTGCAGTTGTTACAATGCAGTGTTGCAAGCTATCTCTGCCCAATGCCAGGAGTTCGATCCTGATGGGCTCAAGGTTGACTCAGCCTTCCATCCTTCCGAGGTGGGTAAAATGAGGACCCAGATTGTTGGGGGCAAGAGGCTGACTCTGTAAACTGCTTAGAGAGGGCTGCCATGCACTGTAAAGCAATATATAAGTCTAAGTGCTATTGCTATCATCCCTCTGAACATTCCCAGGAAAAAAAATTGCTTATAATAATTTCTATCTCCTCCTGTTCTAGAAAAATCATTTTGCAATTGAAAGCCCAACTGGTTTCTCTTCCATCTCTTTCTTTCTCATTCCCTACTTTACCCTGTGAAATATTGGTTTCTACCGATGCACTACCAAAATTGGCATGGTGGTTTTGTTCCTTTGCCAAAATGGCTTCTGTTTTTCTCTTTTATTTCCAGTGGGCTTGAGGATTTCTCTTGGATACCTCTTGATGATGTTGTTGAGTCTAATCTTCTAGAGATGCTAAGTCATATTACTGGGGAGTGATGTGGTTCTCAGTCTTTCCATCTCTTTTGGACAGCTCCGCTAGAAAAAACAATTTTTCTTGATCTGTTCTTGATGTATTAACAGAACAGAATAACAGAGTTGGAAGGGACCTTGGAGGTCTTCTAGTCCAACCCCCTGCTTTGGCAGGAAACCCTACACCACTTCAGATAAATGGTTATCCAACCTCTTCTTAAAAACTTCCAGTGTTGGAGCATTCACAACTTCTGGAGGCAAGTTGTTCCACTGATTAATTGTTCTCACTGTCAGGAAATTTCTCCTTAGTTCTAAGTTGCTTCTCTCCTTGATTAGTTTCCACCCATTGCTTCTTGTCCTGCCCTCAGGTGCTTTGAAGAATAGCTTGACTCCCTCTTTTTTGGGGCAGCCCCTGAGATATTGGAACAATGCTATTATGTCTCCCCTGGTCCTTCTTTTCATTAAACTAGACATACCCAGTTCCTGCAAACTATTCCTCGACTTACAACTACAATCGGGACCAGAATTTCCATTCCTAAATGAAACCGTCATTAAGTGGCTTGCAATTGATGTTTTTCAACCCTGTTGTTAAACAAATTGTTGTTCAGTTGTTCAGCGAATCTGGATTGCCCCGTTGACTATGCTTGTCGGAAGCCGACTGAGAAGGTTGCAAATGGTGATCCCATCACCCTGATGGAACACTGTTGTAAATACATGTCAATACGTGACCATGGGGGAATCCTGCAACGGTTGTAAGTGCGAGGAGTTAAGTGTAAGTCATTGTTTTTTTAGGGCGTAATTTTGAACGGTTGCTAAATGAATGGCTTTAAGTCCAGGATTACCTTTAACTGGGCTGCAGGTCACAAAAGCCACAATTATAAAGTGAAAGATATGGTGACACCAGTGGTGGGTTCCTCCCGGTTCGGCCCGGTTCTTCCGAGACGGTAGCAGTGATGATATGACATCAACTGGTTCTGCCCCCCCACCCCCCACGTTATTCTTACCATTTATTTGGCCCCACCCCCGATCTATTGCTGCCTCCTGAGTCCCAGCTGATGGCTAGAGGGAAAAATCCTGTTTAAACTGTTGCTGGGGGCTTCAAAGGGCCACCCTACAGTGTTATAAGAAAATAAAGAGGTAGACCAGTGCCTGTAAAAATAAATAGGTAGACCAGTGCCTGCAAAAATACATGAGTAGATCAGTGCCTGCAAAAATAAATAGGTAGACCAGTGCCTGCAAAAATACATGAGTAGATCAGTGCCTGTAAAAATAAATAGGTAGACCAGTGCCTGCAAAAATACATGAGTAGATCAGTGCCTGCAAAAATAAATAGGTAGACCAGTGCCTGCAAAAATACATGAGTAGATCAGTGCCTGTAAAAATAAATAGGTAGACCAGTGCCTGCAAAAATAAATGGGTAGACCAGTGCCTGCAAAAATACATGAGTAGATCAGTGCCTGCAAAAAATAAATGGGTAGACCAGTGCCTGAAAAAATACATGAATAGATCAGTGCCTGTAAAAATAAATAGGTAGACCAGTGCCTGCAAAAATACATGAGTAGACCAGTGCCTGCAAAAAATAAATGGGTAGATCGGTACAGCTCTGCAAGCAATTAAAAGCCTGGTAGACCAGTACCTCTACTAAATCCTAAATAATTGTCACATAACCATCAAGCCACGCCCACAAAACAAGCCACGCCCACAGAACTGGTAGTAAAAAAATTTAGAACCCACCCCTGGGTCACACTTCAATCTATCCGTCCAGGTGGACCTCTTTGGAATCGCCTTACAATTTGGAAATCAAGCCCAAATCATATCAGAGAAACGGCAACTTTGTTTGTCCTTCTCTGATATGATATGTGCGCCTAGTTTTCTATCTTGTTCTCGTGATTCTTTGATTGACAACGTGGTTGTTTCAGGTGTCGTTCTTTGAAAGCTTACCGTTCTCTGGAAAATGTTTGCTCTGCAACCGAGAGGGAGCCAAGGCAACTCCAACAGGTTGTGGCGTGTTCTGATTTTGTTCCCAGCTTTTGAAAAAAAAAAAAAAAGAAAGAAAGAAAGGAAAATTATGAATAGAGGCTGCATTGTCACGGTGCTGATGGAAAGGTGCAATCATCGTGTATATTTTTTAAGTCTTTCCAGAAGATAGCATGTATTAAATGGCAGTAATTAAACATCGTAAGTCTAGGCCCTCAGGCTGTGGATCTCCACATTTTTGAGGGGAGATTTTACTGGCTTTGAAAAGACCGCTTTCTTATTTATTTCTCCCAGTGATCGTGGGACATTTCTTCCAAGACCGTGTACGTGACTTGTTCTCTTGCCATTTTAGTTTCACCATCCAATTCAGGCTGAGAGATTGTAACGAAGAAAAATGTTGAGAGATTGAAAAAAAAAACCCAAAACCCAACGAACCAACCAGGGAGAGCATCAACATTGAGAATCTCCATAGACGTTTAAATTGGGAGCTTTATCGCCTCAGAAATAGCATTAGACTGACTTGGGATGGTGGTGGGAGGCCAGAAAAAGCTACGATGTTTAGCTTAAAGAAGAGCCAACGAAGACCCAAGTTTGCAAGTTAGATCAAAGGCAGAGGACTTATTTTTCTATCGTGGAGACTAAGAACTAAACCAATGGGTCCATATTTTAAGAAAAAAAAAGGACGATTTGGCCTGGGTTTTTGGTAGAACTTCCTGGCGATACAACCCAATAATAATAATAATAATAATTATTAATAATAAATTATTATTATTATTATTATTATTATTATTATTATTATTATTATTATTATTATTATTATTATTGGCTTGTATTATTATTGGCTATTGGCTATTGACTAATAGCCTGTTATTAACATTCAGCTGCCTGCAATTACTGCAGGTTCGAATCTCCCCAGGCTCAAGGTTGACTCAGCCTTCCATCCTTCCTAAGGTAGGTAAATTGAGGACCCAGTTTGTGGGAGCAATAAGCTGACTTTGTATAAATATACAAAAGTATGAAGGCTATTGCTTAACGCATTGTAAGCTGCCCTGAGTCTCCGGAGAAGGGCGGCATATAAATCAAATTGAAATAATAATAATAATAATAATAATAATAATAATAATAATAATAATAATAATAATAATAATGCAGAATATAAGGAAAAACAACCAGATGACAGATTAAATAGATGGAAAACCAAAGCTTTGTGTGGATAGCACTTGAAAAACATTGAAGGAAAATGTGAGGACAACTTGACATGGGCATGGCTTAAGATGGGAACCATCAAGAAAGAAACGGAAGGTTTAATACTCATTGCTCAAGAACATGCACTACAAACTAATGCCATGAAAGCGAAGATACAAAACTCCTCCAACAATGCACCATGGCAACCAAAACTCCACCGACAGTTTTGGTTGCCACGATGTAAAAAAGATGTGGAGACTCTGGAAAGAGGGCAGAGAAGAGCAACCAAGAGGATTAGGGGACTGGAGGCTAAAACATAGGAAGAACGGTTGCAGGAACTGGGTATGTCTAGTCTGATGAAAAGAAGGACTAGGGGAGACATGATAGCAGTCTTCCAGTCTTCTATTCTGACTTCATGCAAGTTTTTTTTGCACCAGGAGAGAATCAGCTGTAGGTTCACCAAGGCTCATAATATCACTTGTGTCCTGGGGGTACACATCAACTGTGGTCTATCTGACACCACAAAAGAACTGGTGGTTTGGCTTCAGGTTATGAAGAGCTTGTGGCTAGTTGCTTGCCTGAAACTCTTTGCTTCACCCCACCCCTCTTTCCTTCTTCTACCAACTTAGAAGTTCAACCCTTGAGGTTCAGCCAAATAACCAGATCAATGCAAATGAAAACAATCCTACATTTGGCTTAACCTGCTTTTGAGGAATTCAGAGTAGACGTGGTAATTTGGGGTGTGCAATCAGCCTCACCTGCCTCATAAAGTCTTCTGAAAAGAACATGAAAGACAGAAACTGTGCCAATTATTATCATATAATAAAAGTTAACAACTTGTGGTTGGGTTCTACAATAGTCACGTCCCTCTAAGTAGACGAGATGTCCAGAGTTATTTGAGGACAGGTTTCCTTCTTTCACGTCTCATGGATATTCTCTTTTAAAGCCCGTAATTGGCCCAGACTAAGGAAATGGGACACGGTGGCTGAGTGGCTAAGACGCTGAGCTTGTCGATCAAAAGGTCGGCAGTTCAGCGGTTCGAATCCTGAGTGCCTTGTAACGGGGTGAGCTCCCGTTACTTGTCCCAGCTTCTGCCAACCTAGCAGTTCGAAAGCACATAAAAAAAAGGCAAGTAGAAAAAGAGGGACCACCTTTGGTGGGAAGGGAACGGCGTTCCGTGCGCCTTTGGCGTTGAGTCATGCCGGCCATATGACCACGGAGACGTCTTCTGACAGCACTGGCTCTTCGGCTTTGAAACGGAGATGAGCACCGCCCCCTAGAGTTGGCAAACTGTTTGCAATCACCGGCAGATGGTGAGTTCTAGTCCCCTCTTAGGCATGAAAGCCGACTGGGTGACTGTTGGCCAATCACCAGGAGATGGTGAGTTGTAGTTCTGCCTTAAGTATGAAAGCTGACTGGGTGACTGTTGGCCAATCACCAGGAGATGGTGAGTTGTAGTTCTGCCTTAGGTATGAAAGCTGACTGGGTGACTGTTGGCCAATCACCAGGAATTGGTGAATTGTTCTGCCTTCGATATGAAAGCAAGCTGGATTTCACCAGGAGATGGTGAATTGTAGTTCTGCCTTAGGCATGAAAGCTGACTGGGTGAACTTTGGGCTAATTACCAGGAGAAAGTGAGTTCTAGTCCCACTTTGGGCATGAAAGCTGGTTGGATGATTTTGGGCCAGTCGCTCTCTCTCTCAGCCCAACTTGCTATAGAAATCAAAATAACAAGCAAACAAACATTCGTTCAAAATGAGGACAATTCCCCCATATGGTACAGACAGAATTTCTGCCTCTTTAGTAAATCCAAGATCATCTTCCCATTGTGTGTGCGTGTGTGAATTGGGAGCAAGTGACGGAGATCAAGATCCTAATCTAACTTAAATATAGTCAGCACCAAAGCCAAAAGGGATAACAAAAATCTGACATCTCCGATCAGATACATAAAATACGATAAAAAATTGTTGAAATGGTTTCATGACAATGCCACCAAATTCAGCTGTACGGAGACGTGAACGCAAATACTTTTGTCGAAAATTCCTGTCGAAACAAGTCTGATTGTTACTTGGCTCCCAAACATTTTCAGACTGGTTTCTCTTGGGAGGTAGCTTCAAAGTCCTCCCTTGCAGATACTACTTGTGTGCAAGATAAATCTGTAAACCATGATTTGCACAGCAATACCCCACCTCTTAAATAGTCTTCAAAATACGTTGCCAAATGTTTTAACATCAGGGGAATGTTGTGGACTGTTGAATTAGAATAGAATAACAGAGTTGGAAGGGACCTTGGAGGCTTCTAGTCCAACCCCCTGCTTAGGCAGGAAACCCTACACCACTTCAGACAAATAGTTGTCCAACATCTTCTTAAAAACCTCCAGTGTTGGAGCATTCACAACTTCTGGAGGCAAGTTGTTCCACTGATGAATTGTTCTCAATTGTCAGGAAATTTCTCCTTAGTTCTAAGTTGCTTCTCTCCTTGATTAGTTTCCATCCATTGCTTCTTGTCCTGCCCTCAGGTGCTTTGGAGAATAGCTTGACTCCCTCTTTTTTGGGGCAACCCCTGAGATATTGGTCATGGTATCATGTCTCCCCAGTCCTTCTTTTCATTAAACTAGACATACGCCAGTTCCTGCAACCGTTCTTCATATGTTTTAGCCTCCAGTCCTCTAATCATCTTTTGAATTGAAGAGTATAACTGTATGAACTCAACTGCATCAGCTCCAAAACTTTTCCATACTTTGGTGAAGCTGGGTTGGCATATCTTCTGATACAAGGAGAAGATCTTGCATTCTCAGCAGGCTGGAAGAACTTACAAATAAGAGAGGCAAAATTGGTGGCCATATAAGAGAAAGTCTTGTGTTGACAGCAGACTTAAAAAGAACTTCATACAAAGAAGTGGGGCAAAGTTGGTGATCAATAGAATAGAATAGAATAGAATAAGAATAAGAATAAGAATAAGAATAGAATAGAATAGAATAGAATAGAATAGAATAGAATAGAATAGAATAGAAATAGAATAGAATAGAATAGAATAGAATAGAATAGAATAGAATAGAATAGAATAGAATAGAATAGAATAGAATAGAATAGAATTCTTTATTGGCCAAGGGTGTGATTGGACACACAAGGAATTTGTCTTTGGTGCATATGCTCTCACTGTACATAAAAAGACAAGATACATTTGTCAAGAATCATAAGGTACTTTAAAACCTGAACTGTTCCTATTGGGTATCTTACCAGAGAAATTTAGTAAAGAAAATACATATTTGATTATACATGTTATAACTGCAGCGAGGATAGCATTTGTGCAAAGATGGAAAGCAAAGAAAATCCTTACAGAGGGGGAAGTAATTAAAAAAAATATTGGATTGTGCAGAAATGAATAGATTGACTTTGACAATTAAAGAAGGAGAGGAATAGGAATACTTTAAGATATGGGGGCAATTTTATCATTGGTTAGAGAAGAGATATATATAGGGTAATGTTGTAATGAAATGAGTGAAGAAGAAGAGGAGAAAGAAGATAGATAAATGTACTAATAGAAAAGCAAGAAATGTGGGAGAAATATTATAATAAATGAAATGATACTATTAAGATATGATAAATAGTGGAAGAGGAGGAAGAAGACACAAAAGATGCACTCAGATGATGCACTGAATGATTGATTATGCATTGTATGCTTGCTTGTCTATAAAATAAAAAACTTAAAAAAAAAAGAATCTTAAGGTACAACACTTAATGTTAGTCACAGGGTACAAATAACCAATCGAATCATACTAGGAAACAATCATTATATAAATCGTAAGGATACAGCAATAAGTTACAGACATACAGTCATAAGTGGGAGGAGATAGGTGATGGGAACGATGACAAGATTAATAGTAGTGCAGACTTAGTGAATAGTTTGACAGTGTTGAGGGAATGATTTGTTTAGCAGAGTGATGGCGTTTGGGGGAAAAACTGTCCTTGTGTCTAGTTGTTCTGGTGTGCAGTGCTCCATAGCGTCGTTTTGAGGGTAGGAGTTGAAACAGTTTATGCCCAGGATGTGAGGTTAGGGTTAAAGGAAGAAGGTTAGCTCAGCACCTGGTTGAAATTGTGCATGGTCCTCAGGTCTGTAGATCAGGCCTTCTCCTTGGAGACACTGAATCAAAGAGGTAGGAATTGGGTATGACAGAGAGGACAATTCATGATGTGGGATTGACCATTTTTTCCCCCAGTAGGGAGATGAGATGGTGGGTGGGACACCATGTTGGACTGGGCTCAGTGGTGAAATCCAAATTTTTTTTACTACCGGTTTCTGTTTGCGTGGCTTGGTGGGCGTGGTGTGGCTTGGTGGGCATGGCAGGGAAGGATACTGCAAAATCTCCATTCCCACCCCACTCCAGGGGGAGGATACTGCAAAATCCCCATTCCTTCAACACTCCTGGGGGAAGGATATTGCAAAATTCCCATTCCCACTCCACTCTGAGGCCAGCCAGAGGTTGTATTTGCCGGTTCTCCGAACTACTCAAAATTTCTGCTACCAGTTCTCCAGAACCTGTCAGAACCTGCTGGATTTCACCCCTGGCTGGGCTGGGCTGAAGCATAGCCTTGGTGGGACCCATGCTAAAAAAAGGTTGAGTTGTCTAACTACAGTTCTGGCTACAGTTCTCCCCACTTCTCATATTCTCAATTCCTCCTCTCCCCATTTTCCTCTTTTGGATAGATTGCAGGAAGAGGAAAAGTCACGTCCGCAAAGGGTCTCAAAAGGTCTGTCGTTTTGGAAGCTCACCGAGAATGTCTTCAAATGTAGCAAATCCTATAGAAGGACCATCTTAGCTTTGCTTGAAAAAATGTTGCTGCTTTTAGTGTTGCTACGAAACATCTGGCATTGTAAACAATAATACGAGATTTTTGAATGGCCCATCTGAATAATTTACGGAATAATTATTACTTAAAAAAAAAAAAGAATTTCTGATGCTGGTTTTCAAAATCACCATTCATGGTCCTGGAAGAAAGAACCAGGAAGTCAAAATGTTGATTCCCCGTGGGAAAAAAAAAATTGGCTAAAGAATTGAATGTTGGTTAAATGTCACTTTTTTTTTGAATACCCCAAGAAAGTAATCCTTCCTCTGAAATCCTGAAAATTTGATGTCTGTTTTTGTGTTTGTGTGTGTGTTTTTAGGTTATGATGATGCAGCAGAAACTAACCTGATCTCCCGCCCCATCCACTCAGCCAAGCTGTTGCAAGAAAACCATCCTAGAACTATTCGCAGAAAAAGAAGCGTTGGTAAGAATTTTGTTTTTTTTAAAAAATGCACCAAGGTGTGTGGGGGAATAATCTTTGGAAGGACTTGGTGGCTGGTGTAGAATTTAATTTAAAAAAAAAAAAAAAGCGCGAGAGAGGAAAGATATTTTGCAAAACATATAGAAAAGAGAAGTGCACGCGATTGTTTTTATTTTTATTTTTCTTCAGTAGCTCGGTCACCTTCCAAGGGTTATAATATGCTGAAAAAATGCCTGACATTCAATTTTCATGTTCCTGCACGCTCCGGGTGAAATCCGAGCGAGGGAATGTGGTGCTGGTAGTTCTTTTATAGTTCACGGATTTGCAACTAACTGGGGTTCTTCAAAAAAACTGAATGAAATAACAAGACTTTCCCTCTTGCGAGAGAGATTGCTTGCTGACCCTTTGTGTGACTCGTGGCTCACTTTCCCTTCCGCTGGGAAAAGGCAGATTTTCTGCTTCTCTGGGTTCTCTGTCAGATCTCAGTTCTCTCCCAGGACAGACTGTAGTTCCATAATTCATTTCATTCCTTGGGGAGTCTACCTGTTGTACGTCTGCCTGGATTTTGCGCTTGCCTTCTTTTCAAGCGGGATGTTGAGATTGGGTTGAGGACATAGGTAGTTCTCGATTTACGGCTGCAATTCAATCAGAATTTCTGTTGCCAAAGAAGGCAGTTGGCTAAGTGTGTCACATCCCATAATACAACATTATGAGGAGGAAGAGGATAGGTAAAGATAAAGGTTTCCCCGCACATGTGTGTTAGTCATTCCCGACTCTAGGGGGCGGCGCTCATCTCCGTTTCAAAGCCGAAGAGCCAGTGCTCTCCGAAGACGTCTCCGTGATCATGTGGCCGGCATGACTCAATGCCAAAGGCGCATGGAACGCTGTTATCTTCCCACCAAAGGTGGTCCCTATTTTTCTACTTGCATTTTTTACCTGCTTTCGAACTGCTAGGTTGGCAGAAGCTGGGACAAGGAACGGGAGCTCACTAGGGATTCGAACCGCTGAACTGCCAACTTTTTGATCGACAAGCTGTTGATCCACTGATCTAGTTTAATGAGAAGGAGGACTAGGGGTGATGCAATAGCAGTGTTCCAATATTTGAAGGGTTGCCACAAAGAGTAGGTCAACCTATTCTCCAAAGCACCTGAAGACAGGACAATGGATGGAAACTAATCAATGAGAGAAGCAACCTAGAACTAGGGAGAGATTTCCTGATAGTGAGAACAATTAATCTGTGGGACGACTTGCCTCCAGAAGTTATGGGTGATCCAACACTGGAAGTTTTTAAGAAGAGGTTGGATAACCATTTGTCTGAAGTGGTATAGGGTTTTCTGTCTGAGCATCGGGTTGGACCAAGGTCCCTTCCAACTCTGTTAATCCGTTAGATGATTAGGAAGAGGAAGAGGAGGAAAAGGAATAGCCTTTATACACCTCCTTTCTTCTGTAAAACACCAGACATCCATTTGATTGTCCCCTAGATGTGTCTTCAAAAGAATCCTGTGGGATGAATTGGGCTGAGAAACAGCATCTTTGGGGATCAATTGGAAACTTGAATTTGGTTCTTTCCAGGCCAAGACCAACATCTTCCATGATCCTTTCCAATTTTAGGAACTGGTTCAGCCACCTATTTAAGTCAAATACATTCGCTGCCAAAATATACAGGAATCACTATGATGAGGATCCCATCTCAAGGAATGACTGGCCACCAGAGTGGAAAAAATAGTAGTAACAGAGAAGTAACAGAGTAGTAAAGTCAAATATAGTTGGCTGCAATAAGAAGGGAAATTACTATAAATATATATATTTCCAGACTTTTCGCTGCTTGCTCATACAGATTGGGATATTGTTCCCACCCTACTTTGGGAAGCAGTTTAAAACTATGAAGGGATGGAACAGGACAGAAGTTTCCTGAATCGAATGTAAGAGAAGAACAGGCGAGCTGGAGGGCGGAGTGAAAGGAGTCATCAGCCTAGCATCCTTGCATTGCCACAAACGATCCCGTTCCAACCCCTCCTGAATTCAGTTGACTTTTATCTGCTGCCAATTTAGCGTTGAACTGTCGTTGATAATATTCTTGTCTATAGGCATGAGCAATAAATATTGTGAGGTGCAACTTAATATAGGATCTCTGATTCTTTGCACCTGACTTAAATCGATAAAATAGGAACATGGGCACCCGGTATCAAATAGCTATCCGATTCCTCTGAATTTTCCCTGCCTGTCTTCAAGAACTCTGGTCAGTTTTTGGCAAATGAACCCAGAAGTGGCCAAATGCTCTGTTACGAGTTGTAGTGGTGCCGTGGTTAGAATGCAATACTGCAGGCTACTTCTGCTGACTGCTGGCTGCCACCGGCTCAAAGTTGACTCAGCCTTCCATCCAGGGATGAAATGCTCCTGGATCGGACCGGATCGGCCGATCCGGTAGCGATATTTCCCTGTGGTTTGGCGATCTGGTAGCGATCGCCGCCTGGATGTCATTACTTCCTGGTTTTAACCAGGAAGTAATGTTTTTTTTACCTTCTGTGCATGTGAGCGCACAGGGAATGTGCACTTCCAAACTGGTAAGGAAGGTAAGTAGATTTCATCCCTGCTTCCATCCTTCCGAGGTCGCTAAAATGAGGACCCAGATTGTTGGGGGGCAAGAGGCTGACTCTGTAAACTGCTTTGAGAGGACTGTAAAAGCACTGTGAAGTGGTATATAACAGTGGTGGGATTCAAAATATTTTACTACCAGTTCTGTGGGCGTAGCTTGGTGGGCGTGGCATGGCTTGGTGGGTGTGGCAGGGGAAGGATACCCATTCGCTCCCGATCAGCTGGGACTCAGGAGGCAGAGAATATGGGGGCGGGGCCAGTCAGAGGTGGTATTTGCCGGTTCTCCAAACTACTCAAAATTTCCATTACCGCTTCTCCAGAACTGGTCAGAACCTGCTGAATACCACCTCTGCAGTGGTGGGTTGCCCCTGGTTTGGACCAGTTCGCAAGAACCGGTAGTAAAACCAGCAGGAGGCTCCGCCCACCGCCCCGGATGTTATCATAGGCGATCTGCGCATGCGCAGAAGCTTCTGAGCATATGCAGAAGCTCACTGCATGCACGATCCCATTGCGAACCGGTAGTAAAGGTAAGTAGAGCTCACCCCTACACCTCTGGTATATAAATCTAAGTGCTATTGCTATTCTTGAGTCCCAACTCCACATCACTCTTCTCGTTTCACCTTTCTACAGAGGAAGCCATTCCTGCAGTCTGCAAGACGCGGACGGTGATCTACGAGATCCCTCGGAGTCAAATTGATCCGACTTCTGCCAACTTTCTGATATGGCCTCCCTGCGTGGAAGTGAAGCGGTGCACCGGATGCTGCAACACCAGCAGTGTGAAATGCCAACCCTCGCGGATACACCACAGAAATGTCAAGGTGAGGGGAAGCAGAATGCTGTCTTAGCGGAGCTGGGTATCTCACGTCTGTCCTTGCTCGCCTTTGAAATAATATCCAGAATAGCAACCGTTCACATTTGCTGTTGGGAAACTCCCAGCTAGGTAAGAAGGAGGAGTCAAGAAGGGAACTAGCTTTGAATCCTTGCACAGCTGCAAGAGTCATAAACCTGAACATCCCCTCCAAGTTCCATGAAACCTTATCTTGTTGTTCCCAGAGAAGGCAAGTGTCATGGGCGGCATGCAAGACAATTAACTAACTAACTAACTAACTAACTAACTAACTAACTAACTAACTAACTAAACAGGTCCTCCAAAACTCCATGGGGCAAATTAGAAAAAAAATGTCACTCCATCGAATCCCAGTGAAACCGCAGGTTTTTAATTCACAGATGCAATTGTTCCATCTAACGTGCTTGTTGTTGTTAGTTGCGAAGTCGTGTCCGATCCTTTGCGACCCCATGGACCACGTTCCTCCTGGCCTTCCTGTCCTCTACCATCCCCCAGAGTCCATTTAAGCTCACGCCGACTGCTTCAGTGACTCCATCCAGCCACCTCGTTCTCTGTCGTCCCCTTCTTCTTTTGCCCTCCATCGTTCCCAGCATTAGGCTCTTCTCCAGGGAGTCCTTCCTTCTCCTTAGGTGGCCAAAGGATTTGAGTTTCATCCTCAGGATCTGGCCTTCTAAAGAGCAGTCAGGGTTGATCTCCTCTAGGACCGACCGGCTGGATCGCCTTGCAGTCCAAGGGACTCACAGGAGTCTTCTCCAGCACCAGAGTTCAAAGGCCTCCATTCTTTGGCGCTCAGCCTTCCTTATGGTCCAACTTTAACAGCCATCCATTGCAACTGGGAAAACCATCGTCTTGACTAAACGCACTTTCGTTGGCAGGATGATGTCTCTGTTTTTTAGTAAACTGCCTAGATTTGCCATAGCTTTCCTCCCCAGGAGCAAGCGTCTTTTAATTTCTTGGCTGCAGTCCCCATCTGCATGCTAAAAATATATCTCCATCTAACGTGCTAATAGATAGATAGATAGATAGATAAATAAAATATATATTTTGCTGATAAAGAAATAAAGGGAGACTAGTATAGATCTATTTCGAGCTTTTTAGCTCTCATCAGCCAGCCATACCCTTACTTGGATTCAAACTTGGGCTGCCTGCATGTTAGGCAGTTGTATTAACCACTGAGCCACAAGTTCTCCTCCCTTCATCCCATATCAGCTATATATAGCAACTTTTGCCTGGGGCATGGGGCATACTGCCATCTTTGAGGAGTTACCCCCTCGCCCTGATTTCTGGATGCCACGGCTTCATAATCCGTGTGCTTTCTCTTTTTCTGCGCTAGCCCTTTCCAATCTCTGAATGCAAGCAGAAGTCCAGACAGGAAACACCTTAAACATACAACCTGGGAGTGAGATAAGGTAGCTATTGTGTGCTCAAATGGCCAGTCCTGACTTCCTTGAGGTCAACCGCATTTCGAATTCTTTTCGAGAAATCTTTTCTTTCCTTTCTTGGCGGTTTCTTTTCGTAGGGAACCAGCTGCCACTGTCATTTTTTTCCTGGGTGGAATTCAAATATAAGTGTTTGGACGGCAGACTAAAGAATGTTCAACGCCTTCTGATAGTTGTTTCTGGGAATCAGTGAAGAATTAGGTTGTGCAGATTAATTGTGCCTGCGTTTGTGTGTGTGTGTGTTATGTGTTTAAGATGGTGTTTTGCACCTCCTGGAATTAAGTTATAACCCTGGATGCGTAGGAAGGTTAAACAGCAGGAGAACACCTGATTAAGTCCTCCTTACAGACTCCCACAGCCTTGCTGTGAAATGATAACATGACTCAGGGAGATCTTGAATGTTTTTTTTTTAAAAATAAAATCCCTGCTTAGCCAGCTTTCCTTAATTAAATATTATCTTGGCTAAATTGGGCTTTGGATTGGGGAAGCATTGGAGCGGGGTGAGGATCGGGGTAAACGCGCCGGATATGGGTTTTAGAAAATTGATGGCATCGCTCCGAGTGAGGCTAAACCTTCTTGGAGAAAAGGATTTTGATCCGTGATCATGGGGAAATGCTACAACAGTCGTAAGTGCAAGGACTAGTTGTAAGTCACTTCTCTCGGTGCTGTTGTAACTTTGAACCATCGCAAAACGAATGGCTGTAAGTTGAAAATTACTGTATGTACAGTCTAAAACGTCCCTGGGAGGCAGGGGTGAAATCCAGCAGGTTCTGACAGGTTCTGGAGAACCAGTAGCGGAAATTTTGAGCAGTTTGGAGAACCGGCAAATACCACCTCTGGCTGGCCCCAGAGTGGGGTGGGAATGGAGATTTTGCAGTATCCTTCCCCTGGAGTGGGGTGGGAATGGAGATTTTGCAGTATTCTTCCCCTGCCATGCCCACCAAGCCACGCCCACCAAGCCACCCCTCACAGAACTGATAGTAAAAAAAAATTGGATTTCACCACTGCTGGGAGGTTATAATACTGCTTTTCATAAAGTTTCTTGATAGATTATACAGGTAGTTCTCGATTTACAACCACAATTGAGCCTGAAATTTCCGTTGCTAAGCGAGCCCCATTTTACGCCTTTTCTTGCTATCGCTCTTAATAGAATAGAATAGAATAGAATAGAATAGAATAGAATAGAATAGAATAGAATAGAATAGAATTCTTTATTGGCCAAGCGCGATTGGACACACAAAGAATTTGTCTTTGGTGCAGATGCTCTCAGTGTCCATAAAAGGGCGTGGCAGGAGAAGGATACTGTAAAATCTCCATTCCTTTTCCACTCCAGGGGAAGGTTACTGCAAAATCCCCATTTCCTCCTGATCAGCTGGGACTTGGGAGGCAGAGAATAAATGGGGGGCGGGGCCAGTCAGAATTTTTACGACCGGTTCTCCGAACTACTCAAAATTTCCGCTACCGGTTCTCCAGAACTGGTCAGAACCTGCTGAAATCCACCTCTGATCCAATGGAATTTAGATGTTTTTCCTCCCCACCCCCACCCCCCTTTGAACAGCAGACTTCTCTTGACGCTGTAGCAATGGTAGGACATTTTTGGAGAGCCTTTGCTGTACGGTTGCAAATAGCTCTTTAGAAAATAGCTTGGGGGGGTTGAGTGCATGTTTTGCAGGCAAAAGATTCCACGGTCCATCCTGAGGTCTTCAGATGGGGCTGGGAGATGTGTCTGAAACCTTCAAGAATGTCTACTATTTATGGTTGATCACGCTGGACGAGATAAATGTAGAATTTGCTTGCTATAAAACATCTTCTCCAGGGGTAGGCTTCAAAAATTTTAGCAACGGGTTCTCTGCCCAGTTGCTGGGTGGGCGTGGCCATGGTAGGCGTGGCCATGGTGGGTGTGGTCTAGTCGGCCTCTTGCACCACAGCAGGGGCTGTTTTCACCTTCCCCTGGCCTCCGGAGGTCCTCCGAAATCCAAAAATGGGCCCATTTCCGGCCTTCCGGAACTTCTGGGAGGCCCATTTTTCGCCCTCCCTGAGCCTCCGCGTGGGCCCTGCACTTACCTGGCATCCAAAACGGGCTGCGTGGAGTCTCCTGGGAGGGGTGGGCAGGACCAGCCAGGAGTGGGATTTGGGGGTTCGCCGAACCACGCAGAATCTTCGCTAGAGGAGGCGAACCCGGAGCAGCCCACCCCTGATCTTCCCGTATTCTTCGCTTGTCTGTCTCTTGTCTGGTGGATCCCTGATTTTTGTTCATAATAAGAGGGGAAACGGGATTTTCTAAGAAAAGACTCCTTGGATGTCCTTCTCGGTGCTGTGTTTTTGGAAGCAAACTTCTGAGAATCCATCCCAGTTTACTCTTAAGTCACGCCTGGAAAAAAATAACAATAGCCTGCTGCAAAGGTCTTGAGAAAAATCCTCCCTTGGCTTAATGTTAATTAAAAAACGAGGAGTTAAATGAGAGTGGTGTGTTTTTTGTCAGAGTTGTGACCTTTCTGTCACACCAATGGCTTCCAAAAGAAAATCCATGTTTCTTTCTTGGGTGACTTAAATGCTCTTTCTCTCTCTCTCTCGTCTTTGATATAATTAATTGTTTCACATGCTCTTTGGAATTCCAGTGTTTGGGGGTGTGGGGGGGTGGGGGGATGAATGGGGCCTGTGTCCCATAATCCTGAAGATTCTCTTTTGGGGTCATGCAGAGAGTGGTCAAGATTTCTGTTCCGCTTCTTCCCAGAAGGGAGTGAAAAGCTGGCCTTGTTCTATTTCCCACCGTGTCAAGTTTACGTTAAAACCCTTCTACTTATTTAATTTTATATCCGGAAGCAGAAGGCCTTCGGTTTCGTAGTTTGGTTTTTTATTGACAAGACGGGGGAGACAATTGGTCGTTCCTCAGTGGACTTCCAGTGAGTTAGGAAAGCCTTTAAGTTGAGAAGAAAAGGTGCTAGGCCAAAGGAAGAGATGGAAAACAAATGTTTATAACACCTTTAGTCCATCAGATGATGGAGGAGAAGGAGGGAAGGGGAAGGAGAAGGAGGAGAAGAAGAGGAGGAGGAGGAGGGAGGAGGAGGAGGAAGGAGAAGATGGAGAAGAAGAAGGAGAGGAAGAAGAGGGAGGAGGGAGGAGGAGAAGGAAGGAGAAGAGGGAGAAGAAGAAGGAGAAGGAGAAGAAGAAGGAGAGGAAGAAGAGGAAGGAGGGAGGAGGAGGGAGGAGGAGAAGGAAGGAGAAGATGAAGGAGAAGGAAAAGAAGAAGGAGAGGAAGAAGAGGAGGAAAGAGGGAGGAGGAGGAGGGAGGAGAAGGAAGGAGAAGACGGAGAAGAAGAAGGAGAAGGAGAGGAAGAAGAGGAGGAAAGAGGGAGGAGGAGGAGGGAGGAGGAGAAGGAAGGTGAAGATGGAGAAGAAGAAGAAGGAGAAGGAGAGGAAGAAGAGGAGGAAGGAGGGAGGAGAAGGAGGGAGGAGAGAAGGAAGGAGGAGGAGGAGGAAGGAGAAGACAGAGAAGGAGGAGGAGGAGAGGAAGAGGAAGGAGAGGAGGAGGAAGACAAAAGAGGGAGGAAGAGGAAGAAGAGGAATAGGAAGGGAAAGAGGAGGAACATTCTTTTTCCCCTTCTTTTTCTCTCTGGGACCAGGAGAATAGCGAGTAGGGGAAGGTTGAGATATACCGATTTGGGCAAGATTGGGAACAGGCTAATGTGTGAAAAACCAATCGAGAGTGAAAAATACGATTCATGCAATTCTCCCCAACATGGACTTACGATACGCAAAGCCATCTCTTGTCTAAATCAATGCAGCCTCTTTTTTTTTTTTTTTTTGGATGACTTGGACCAGTCGAATGGAAATGCTTTTATTCTCCTAAGATTTTAAGTGGGCAATTTGTGGTTGTGGCTTTTTGGTGTTATTTTTAGGAACTGTTTTTCTTCGGTTTTGTTGCTTGTGCTTTGAGCCTCTCCCCTGCCTTCATCCGGAACTTCTGAATAAATGCTAGACGAAGTCATTCATCTTAAGAATTCTTCTCAAGTTCTCTTCACCTTTCTAGGGATGCCAGATGGTTACAGTAAGGTTCTGCATTTAGGCAAGAAAAACCAAATGCACAGGTACAGTATAGATGGTACCTTGCTCAATAGTAGTAACTGTGAGAGGGATCTTGGAGTCCTAGTGGACAACCATTTAAATAGGAGCCAGCCGTGTGCAGCAGCTGCCAAAAAAGCCAACAGAGTTCTGGGCTGCATAAACCGAGGGATAGAATCAAGATCACGTGAAGTGTTAAGACCACTTGATAAGGCCTTGGTAAGGCCACACTTGGAATCCTGCATCCAGTTTTGGTCGCCACGATGTAAAAAAGATGTTGAGACTCTAGGAAGAGTGCAGAGAAGAGCAACCAAGAGGATTAGGGGACTGGAGGCTAAAACATATGAAGAACTGGGTATGTCTTGTCTGATGAAAAGAAGGACTAGGGGAGACATGATGGCAGTCTTCCAATATCTCAGGGGCTGCCACAAAGAAGAGGAGTCAAGCTATTCTCCAAAGCACCTGAGGGCAGGACAAGAAACAAAAGTCTGCATTGATTTAGACAAGAGATGGGTTTGCGTATCATAAGTCCATGTTGGGGAGAATTGCATGAATCGTATTTTTCACTCTCAATTGGTTTTTCACACATTAGCCTGTTCCCAATCTTGCCCAAATCTGTATTCCTCAACCTTCCCCTACTCGTCATTCTCGTGGTCCCAGAGAGAAAAAGAAGAAGGGAAAAAAGAATGTTCTTCCTCTTTCTCTTTCCCTTCCTATTCCTCTTCTTCCTCTTTCTCCCTCTTTTGTCTTCCTCCTCCTCTCCTTCTTCCTCTTCCTCCTCTTCCTCCTCATCATCCTTCTTCTCCATCTTCTCCTTCCTTCTCCCTTCTCTTCCTCGCTCCTCCCCCTCTTTCCTCCTTCTCCTCCTCCTCCTCCTCTTCTTCTTCTCCTTCTCTGTCTTCTCCTTCCTTCTCCTCCTCCCTCCTCTTCCCCTTCTCCTCCTCCTCCTCCCTCCTCCCTCCTTCCTCCTTCTTCCTCTTCTTCCTCCTCCATCTGATGTAGGTCCAGTTCTCCTAGTTCTCCATTAAACAGGTCTTGGCAATGAAAGATCTTAGTAGCTAAATTAACGACTACTCTCTATTTATCCAATTGTCTTTGAGTAACAAGATCCCTCTACAATTTCCCCATCCAGCATATGATTCAAAATGGTGTCGTTGGTCTTGCTTTTTTGAGAGGAGAGACGAAGGCTGTAAATCCCTCTGCTTTTCCAAACATCTCCATCAGTTAATTCCTTTCTCCCCAAAATGTAATCCAGCCGTCCTTTCTCGAGATGCATTAGGCAAACAAGCCGGGCTGCTCAGCTGTTCCCTTTTGTGCTTCTCTGGCTTTGTGTTGTCTATTTAAACCCCAACAGAATGTCAAAACTTTGGCCCCCTGACCCCTGCCAACCTTTCGGAATGGCCGAGTTCATTTGACTGTCATTCCCATCGTGCTGTGGTTAATCCGCTCTAGTTTTCCAGCAAGAAAATATCTTTGTAAAGAAGGGCAGGCCAGTTCTAAAAGGTCCTTCCTTAGTAAGTAGGGGGAGATCTGGTTTCTTGAGAAGAAGGCAACGTTTCGAAGGCCCCCCAGTTATGCGAACTCTAAGGAATGGTTGCACAGCCAAGGAAAAGATTAAGGAAACCATAAGACTCAGAATTGTTTTATGACAATATGACATTTCCAAAGGATTGAGGTGTTGTGACCTAGGCTTCCCGAGTCATTAAAACACACCAGTAATCCCAAAAATCTCTTTTATTGCAACAGCTGTGAATTACGTTCATTCACAGCTGAGTCCCAATTAGTTGCAAAAAGTCCTTCAGGATAACATGCTTTGACGTGCTGCCAAAGACCTACTTGGCAAAGCCACACGGAGTCCAGAATCAAACAGAGATGCCGACTGGGAACAGAATTAACAACGTTGCTTTCCTGCAAAGTGCCCATATGCCTTTGCTCCTCTTTTAAGCTTTATGGGAGGGGTCAATCATCTCATTAGAGAATTCCTGGGGTGTGTATGTAATGGTATTCCACAATTTTGGCCACTACTGTAAATACGTATAACATACTCTTTGTTGCTTGCTTTCTGGACCGTCGTTCAAGCATGTTTTCCTATAATATATTTAGACTACTGTTATAGTCAGTGGCTTTACATGAGAGTTGGTCAATCTTGGGAGAAAAAAAAAATTGCGGGCATCACAACCTCATTGGATTGTGATTTATTTCGAGTGTTGCAACCTTCCGTGCAGATTGACTGCATCGCTGAACATGCGACGATAGACTGAACGTGTTACATTTCGCATCAGACTCTCTTGTCTGGTGTGAAAGTGTTTTATTATCTCTGGGGTTCTGTCTGGATCTTTGTTGGCCGAGGTCTTGATCTGTGTTTTGTTGTAAATGAGACAACTTAGTCATCCTTTTGATGTTGGATGACTCAGAGTGGCACTAGATTCCTTTCCTTTCTCTATTTTCATGTTGTCAGGCTCAGAACAGAGAAAGTAGGTGAATGGGCATCAAAGCTTGACTGACAGGTCAGTCATTCTAACCAAATCGGTCTACCCAAAATCACCAGTTTGGAAAGGGATGCAAATAGCAATAGGACTTAGACTTATATACCGCTTCACAGTCCTTTACAGCCCCCTCTCTCAAGTTTACAGAATCAGCATATTTGCCCTCCACAATCTGGGTCCTCATTTTACTGACCTCGGAAGGATGGAAGGATGGATCAACCTTCAGCCGGTCAGGATCGAACTCCTGGCAGTGGGCAGAGTTAGCCTGCAATAACTGCTTTCTAACCACTGTGCCACCACGGCTCTTTGCGTCTCTCAGGGGTCAAAAGGGCAAGCACTTCTGCCCTTAGAGAAGTTGGTTTCTCAACAGTTGCAAAACATCTGGATGAACTTCCAGTTTGAGTTCTAGGGAAGCTGCTTTTCTTTCAGATGGCTAAGAGTTGGTGACTTTTAATTACTTCTTCAATCTGTCTTTTGAGGCGACAGGGTTTGTTAATCATCTCAAAAGCTTCTGTCTGCAAGGCCAATTAGGAGAAAAATGTTGCCTCAACAGAGCGGGAGTCATCCTGGCCTTCGGTATTTGCGCAACTCTGTAAGGATTTATAAACAGGGAAAGGAGTAAAATGGTATGTAGGAATGGCCTTGAGAGGAGGAAGAGCCACAGGCTAGACAATAATTGGATAAGAGGCAGCTGAGACTACAGAAGGAATCGGGGCATGGTAGAAGGAACCGTCACTAGTTTCTTGGACTGTAAAGGTGAGGGGGTGGGGGAAAGAGATTTCAGATTTGCTTTCCTTCAGATTTGCAAGATAGCATTTAGACTTATATTCTGCTTCACAGGGCTTTACAGACTTCGTTAAGCGGTTTACAGAGTCAGCATATTGTCCCCAACAATCTGGGTCCTTATCAGTGGTGGGGTTCAATTTTTTTTACTACCGGTTCTGTGGGTGTGGCTTGGTAGGCATGGCAGGGGAATGATATTGTAAAATCTCCATTCCCTCCCCAGTCCAGAGGAAGGATACTGTAAAATCTCCATTCCCTCCCCAGTCCAGGGGAAATACTGTAAGAGCCTGGATAGCTCTGCAGACTAAGCACTGTAATTTAACACCAGCTGTCTGCAATTAAAGTAAGTTCGAATCTTGCCAGGCTCAAGGTTGACTCAGCCTTCCATCCTTTCTAAGGTAGGTAAATTGAGGACCCAGTTGTGGGGGCAATAAGCTGACTTTGTATAAAATATACAAAAAGTATGAAGGCTATTGCTTAATGCACTGTAAGCCGCCCTGAGTCTCCGGAGAAGGGCGGCATATAAATCAAATTAAAAATAAATAAATAAATAAATAAAAAATCTCCATTCCCTCCTCACTCCAGAGGAAGGATACTGTAAAATCTCCATTCCCTTCCCAGTCCAGGGGAAGGATACTGTAAAATCTCCATTCCCTCCTCACTCCAGGGGAAGGTTACTGCAAAATCCCCATTTCCTCCCAATCACCTGGGACTTGGGAGGCAGAGAACAGATGGGGACGGGGCCAGTCAGAGGTGGTATTTACCGGTTCTCCGAACTACTCAAAATTTCTGCTACCGGTTCTCCAGAACCTGCTGAATACCATCTCTGGTCCTCATTTTACCCACCTCGGAAGCATGGAAGGCTGAGTCAACCTTGAAATTGATGTAAGCTTTTCAAAATAGTCTGGACAAGAAGCACACCCAGGAATGCTAACTCTGTCTTTATTGTAAAGGTTACATGAACAGAATCTTGCAATACACCAATTTGGTAGACTAAGCAGGAACGGTACGTGGGAATCAACCTTAGGAGACAGGAGAAAGAGCCATAGATAAGACAATGGTCAGATAAGGGACAACGTAGCCCAGGGAAGGTATTAGGACGTGGCAAACCTCTCAAAAGGAACCCTCCGTCTAGTTTCTTGGGCTGTAAAGGAGAAGATGGATTTTCAAACTTGCAAGAATCTGTTCCTGCAACCTTATAATAAAATTAGAGTTGATACTTACGGATGAGCTTCCTGCCTGGAGGACTACCTACCTCGCAAGGCTGACAAAGAGTCTCTCTCTCTCTCTGTGTGTCAATGAATCCACAACCCAGCCAGGTCAGCAAAGAAATAAGACTGCTTTCCTCTTTGGTTTTTGATTTATGCCTGTTAAGAGTCTAACCTTAAGATGTAGAGTGGTTGGCTGAATGTAACTTAGGGTGTATTTTGCAACGTCAAATGTGACTTCGGATCCATTCAAGGCATGTCGGGTGCCTAGGAAACCGGATCTAAGAAGCCTTGGTAGTACAGTGGTCTAAAGCACCCTGTTATTAAGACCAGCTGCCTGCAATTATTGCAGGTTCGAATCTCGCCAGGCTCAAGGTTGTCTCAGCCTTCCATCCTTTCTAAGGTGGGTAAAATGAGGACCCAGTTTGTGGGGGCAATAAACTGACTTTGTATAAATATACAAAAGGATGAAGGCTATTGCTTAACGCATTGTAAGCTGCCCTGAGTCTCCGGAGAAGGGCGGCATATAAATCAAATTAAAAAAAAAAAAGGAATCTTCTTATTCACATAAGAAGAAAATGAATCTTACAGTTTTCCTCAAAAAATAAAAAATAATAAAGATTGCAAATGCATGACGTGCAAATGTGATAGTTAACATGTTATAAATTCTTTTGATTTTCAAAATACATCCACCCCAATACTGGTAAACCATCTGTCACACAAGTCCACATTTCAGGATAGTAAATGTTGGTCCCTTTGCCATTTTTTTTTCTTTTTAGAAAAAAAAAAAAACCTTTTTTCAAGCATATTCAAGGGTATCTTGCCTGCCAAAATACTCCAGCTGCAAAGAGCACTTCAAAAACAACTTCACTTGAATCAGGGAAGCTACAAAGTCAAACCTGACTTTGGCTAAATGCCACACACTTCATAAATGCCCGCCAAGTTATCTTGGACAATATCCGGTTGATGAATGATCCTTTCCTTTTCCAGAACATTATGCCAACAAGCTCTTTGTAAGAAGGGTGAGGGAGAGTTTGGGGGTAAAACGGAGGCTTTACGAGATCCCAAGTCCAAGTTAGAAAAATTCCACTTAAAACCCAAGAAGCTTTTTTTTTTAATTGATGGTGACACAACAGGGTCTCTTTCCCTTTGCTTTGAATCTTAAATCTCACTCTCAAAAAAGTTGTTTTTGGGAGCAGTTTCCTCCTAGCAGATTATTTTATCACTGCTTTGGAAAGGAAAAGTGTTTTGGAGTTCAACAGTTTCACACCAAATAATGAGGGTTAATTATTTTGTTTGCTTCCTGGTGAGTTTAGGGATACGCCCTGCAAATCGTGAACAATACACACACGAAACCACAAAGTTCTTCTCCAAATCAGTTCTCCAAATCTTGTTCTTGGCTACTGTTTGGCTTAACAAGTTCCTGAATATTATTATTATTATTATTTTTGTCAACCTGTAGGTGGCCAAAGTGGAATATGTTAGAAGAAAACCCAAATTAAAGGAAGTTCTGGTGAAGTTAGAAGAGCATATGGAATGCACTTGTACAATGTCCAATTCCAATCCAGATTTTCGAGAAGAAGAAACAGGTAGGTTGGAGTAGATTAAGAGACTGGAATTGATGGTGTTGGATGTGTTTTTTTGACGTTCCCCAGGGCTCTCGAGCATTAAACATCTGGAAATGAGAAACATGCTTGTGAAAACCACAGCGATGGAAGAGAGTTCATATTGCTTAAATTTACACGTTATGAATTTCAGCATGGAGGATATGTCTTTTTCAAGACTAATAAGTCTTGTGCTCAATTCTGGGCCTTTTGAGAAGGATTTAGACAAGCTAAAATGGACACCCAAAAGATGGATAGGAATGGGGAATTCCTTCATCTTTTCAAGGAAAGATGAAGGAATTGGGGCATAAGAATATAGAATTTGGGTTTGGTGTTCTCTTAGTGGTGACCCATAGATTTGAGGGATGGGGAGGAGCTGGTATTTAATTATTTTTTAATATATTAATTGATATTAAAAACAGTGGAGGATGGGTTGGTGTTTGCCTTCTCTTTCTTTTTGTTGTTCCGTTACGATTACTAGTATTATTTCTCATGTGCCTTATAAATTTTATAACGTTTTGGGCAGATTAGTTTCTGATGAAGCATTAAAATTGACTCCCGATCTTTTTGTTTTGAGAGTACAGTCAAACCCAACTGAGATATATCAGATAAAATAACTTTAAATCCATTTATTTGCATGTCAGGAGGATTAAAATTAACCCCTGGGATTATCTGATATTAACTGCAGATAACCATGGGGTACATATTTCATCCCACACTTAGGATTGCACATCATGAATCTTAGCATGGCAGATACATCTTCTCTAAAGCTTGTAAGTCTTGTGGTCAATTCTGGACCTTTTGAGAAGGATTTAGACAAAACTGAATGGACACTGAAAAGACAGATAGGGGATGGGGAAATTAAACTTTTCAAGGAAAGATGAAGAAAATGGCACAAGAAGGTAGAGTTTCGATTTGATGTCCTCTCAGTGGTGTCCCATAGATGAAGACCATGACTTGTTTGCCATGGCCCTCGAAGGGGAACATGGAATGCTGGCTCTAAGTATCGCCCAAATTCCATCTGGATCAGTGGTGAAATCCAAATTTTTTTTACTACCGGTTCTGTGGGCGTGGCTTGGTGGGCATGGCAGGGGAAGGATACTGCAAAATCCCCATTCCCTCCCCACTCCTGGGGAAAGGATACTGCAAAACCCCCATTCCCACCCCACTCCAGGGGAAGGATACTGCAAAATCTCCATTCCTTCCTCACTCCAGGGGAAGGATACTGCAAAATCTCCAATCCTTCCTTACTCCAGGGAAAGGATACTTCAAAACCCCCATTCCACCCCACTCCTGGGGGAAGGATATTGTAAAATCTCCATTCCCACCCCACTCCAGGAGAAGGATACTGCAAAACCCCCATTCCCTCCCCACTCCTGGGGGAAGATACTGCAAAACCCCCATTCCCTCTCCACTCCAAGGAAAGGATATTGCAAAATCTCCATTCCCACCCCACTCTGGGACCAGCCAGAGGTGGTATTTGCCGGTTCGCTGAACTCCTCAAAATTTCCGCTACCAGTTCTCCAGAACCTGCTGGATTTCATGCCTGATCTGGATGTTAGGAAAATCCTTCTAATAGCAAGAACGGACCAACAGTGAACCCTGTAGAGAGGTGATATCCTCTCCTTCATCAGATACATTAATTTGAATTTCTACACGAAGCGAGTTGCTAAGGACCTCATTAGACCCTTTTAAACTTTGTGGTTCTGATCAGCGTGTTATTCTGTAAAAACCTTCAATTCGTTGAAGTGGTTCTTCTCTGAGAACAGTTTCTTTTATTCCTTTGCTTCCATAAATGCATGCCCTTTGTGGCTCATTTGTTCAATATACCAATGCTGCCATTATGTCAACAGGCAGACGTAAGAAAAAAGGTAAAAAACGACGGAAATTGTTAAAACCCTCCTTAAAATGGAGCCCATGACCAGGTACGAGCCATATATGGAAACTGCCTTTAAGATCACAACCAATAGAAAATAAAAAATAAAAAATTGGGCTATTATTCTTCCCATATTTGATCATTATTTTAAGATTTTGGGCATTGGCTGTTGCCGGGAGTGATCCAGCAATCAAATGTGATTGGCTAAACTCAGCTTTTCTCTTTAAAGCTACCTCTGCAGGTGCTTCATTCTGAAGTTGCTATCCTTGGTGCTTTAAAAATGATTGATTTGGAGGCTAATCAATGCGGATTCGTAATTATTGTTGATTTCAAAGGTATCAGGTTGTTCTCGAGAACTCTATGGATGGATGTCCATTTTTCTTTTGCTGGAATTTTTTTTTTGCAGTGGCTAATTTGCTGGCCTGTGGCTGGCTGGAGGTTTTTAAGTAATTCTTTTAACCAAAAGAAAGCTAGGTAGGAAACTGACATGCCACAGAATAAAGCCACAGTCTTGGGAAGATGTAATTATTTATAAAAAATGGGCCCCGCCAATAGGGCTCCATCCCTAATTCGAAAAAAAAAAGATCGCTAATGAATGTTACTGTCAGGGTTCCGAGAGGGTTACTCAGCGAGGGCCCATTTCCCTAAAATATGGGCATAATTCTAAATGGGAGTTGTTGAACAGGGGTCCCCAACCTTTCGGACCTCAGGGACCACTTAATTCATAATTTTAAATCCCACAGACCACTAATATGTTCTGCCTAATGACCGGCTGGGTGGGCGTGGCAAGGTGGTCATGTGACTGGGTGAGCGTGGCCAACTCGATGGCCAACTCAATGTCAATCACATCAAGGGGCGCCTCGCTGGCCTCTACTCATCCTTTTCCTGCCAGCCAATCCTCTCCTCCCTGCCTGGGCTCCTTAGGGCCCCAACAGGGAGCTAAGCAGCCACCATGAGAAAACAGCTGGCTCAGTTCAAATTGGATCTGACCGAGAAGGAGGCTCAGCAGAAGCACCTCACTGAGGACTAGGAACATAGGCTTTCCAAGCAGAAGGAAGACCTGCAGGATTGCAAGGCCAGGTACTGGCTCCTGGAGACTAATTTTTCTGCGGATCACCAAAATTTTCTCACGGACCACCAGTTGGTGACCGCTGTCTTAGAAGACTCAGTGGGGTAACCTTCTGATTTGGAAACATTTTTGGCCCTCAAGACAGGAAGTTCATGAGATGCCCTCAACATTTCAAATCCATCCCATTCCCCTACCCTCTCTCTGCCTCATCATCTGGCCGTCCAACCTTAGGATGGTCTTCCGATTTTAATTCTCAAGTCAGATGAATGAAGTTGCCAGCTTTATGAGCAACTTATATTTGGAGCATGGAAAAGGGGGAGACAGACAGACGGACCCAGAATTGATGGATAGAAATCTCTTTTTTTCTAGAGATTTGGGAAGGTTTTTATATTTGAGGTCCAGATGATGAGGTAGAGAGAAGGGGGTAGAGATAAATCTTTAGCCTGATTTATGATCTCCAGCAAATAATGATTAGAGTCAACGATTCTTTAATTACGGACGTCTTTTTTCTTTCTTTCTTTTTTTTTCTTTTACAGATGTCAGGTGAAAATAAGCTAGAAAAGATTTCTTTCCGGGACTCGAATGTGCAGGATCTGTTACATTCCTGAACCTACGCTGTATGGTGCTTTCTGGATAAATACTTCACTCATCTTCCTATCCGGGGTCGGGGGGGAAAACTGGTTGAGAGAGAGAGAGAGAGAGAGAGAGAGAGAGAAAGAGAGAGAGAGAGAGAGAGAGAGAGAGAGAAAGAGAGAGAAAAGGGGGGGAGGGAGAGATAAAGACACAACCACACACACAGACACACACACACACTTCACCAGAACACACAAGGGACAAATGTATAGTTGTTTAAATATGACATCGCAGGAAGTATTGTAGCCGTCTGCAAAATAATACGACGTTTCCCTATCCATGGCATCGAGAAATGGTGATGTGAATAGAACGAGAAGAGGACGAACAACAAGTGGACAGCAGACTTCCTAAAAAAAAACTGTCAATGGTGCTTTTATTTTATTCCCCTCTTGTCCGTTTTATTTTTTTCCTCGAGAAATGCGCCTGAGGCCAAGATGCTGACGGACGGATTCAAGATGGAGTTTGGAGGCACACACACAAACACAAATGCACACACACACACAAAAACAAACAACGGCAACAACGATGACAAACCATCAAGAACAGGAATGTATCAAATGCCAGGGCGGAATCTAGAGTGGGTTTTTTTAATTTTATTTTTAATTTTATTTTTCTTTCTTTTTTTTTGGCTTGGCGGTGATTTAAAAGCCTATTAAAAAAAAAAAATCCATCTGGGGCGCCTTAAGTATTTGTTTTATTTTGGGTTGTGTTTTTTGTTTTGTTTTTTTTACACCCTCAAGTTATTGAGCTCTTCTTTTTATTCTTTTGCCTAGCATTTTATTATCTCTCTCTTTTTATTTTTTATTTTTTTGGACTACATTTACCAATAATCCGATATAAGAGAGACTGGTGTAGCGGCAATGAAATGGGATCATGTGAGATTATGGCATTTTTATTTCTCCTAGCGGGGTGGGGTGGGGCGCAGACTAATGAAATGTATTAAAATAAAAATGGTATACCTATGCATAATTTTCTAAATGTTTCTTGGTTTGTCTTACCCTTTTTCCTTTCTCCCCGGCCTCTTCCTTTTTCACAAATATATTATTTAAAGCAGGTAATTGGGGTTCCCCCCCTGCTCCCACTTCCCTCTTCAAAGAGTTGCCGAAGAATTAGCAACATGGTGGACAGGCTTTATTGGATAGTCTCGTGGCCGCCATCTTTATTTGGAGAATATAGTCATGGAAGATGGACAAACAATTCAGTTAGAACAATTAATCAGTGGATTAATCAGTGTTTGGGATTCCCTCCTCCATTTCCCTCTTCAAAGAATTGCCGAAGCATTAGCAACATGGTGGACAGACTTCATTGGATAGTCTTGTGGCCGCCATCTTTTCTTGGAGAGTATAGTCACGGAAGATGGACAAACAATTCAGTTAGAACAATTAGTGGATTAATCAGTGTTTGGGGTTCCCTCCCCCACTTCCCTCTTCAAAGAATTGCCGAAGCATTAGCAACATGGTGGACAGGCTTCAATGGATAGTCTCGTGGCCGCCATCTTTTCTTGGAGAGTATAGTCATGGAAGATGGACAAACAATTCAGTTAGAACAATTAATCAGTGGAACAGCTTATCCCCTGAAGTTGTGGGGGCTCCAACACTGGAGTTTTTTGTTTTTGTTTTTTAAAGAAGAGATTGAAATGGTATAGGGCAGGGGTGGGCAACTGTGGCCTTTTTACAACCTGTGGACTTCAACTCCCAGAATTCCTGAGAGAGCTGGCTCAGGAATTCTGGGAGTTGAAGTCCACAGGTTGTAAAAGAGCCACATTTGCCCACCCCTTGTATAGGGTTTCCTGCTTGGGCAGGGGGTTGGATTAGAAGACCTCCAAGGTCTCTTATTCTGTTATATTCTGTTAACTGGAAAGGATTGGTTGTACTATTGATCATGTTTACTTAAATTTCATAGCTTGAGAACGGAGCCCAATCGGGAGGAAGATTATTGGACGAATAATGCTAACTCTTACCTAATTCTAGAGAACGCCAAGGTGTATCTTCAAATAAACCCTTAATTCTCAACGGGGTGCAGAGGTTCCATCAATTCCTTGTTTTTTTTCTTGAAGATACAGAGTTGGAGAATAATTTTTAAGAATGTTGACAATGTTGGGTTACGCGAGCTTTAGGTTATATGCAAGTCAAACCAAACCAAACCTTTTTTTTTTTTTAACCGTATATTTGAGTCGTCCACAAATACTATTGTGGAAAACCAGCTTTTGTCTGTTTCAGTGGTGTGAGATGTACAAAATTCTTCTTGTTACTCATACTGTATTGATATCGCTGTGGCCTGGAACAACCTTGCTGGAAAACATAAAATTCTTTATTTTTGGTATTAAACAAAGAGAAAAAAAAATGCTTTATGTGTATTCAAAAAATAATAAGTGTTTCCTTTTTTTGGGGAGGAGGGGTTAAAGGTGATGTTTGTATTTTTTTAAATCTAAAATTAATGGTTTTCTATATCCAAGAAATCCTGTTTTGTTTTCTTGAGCCAGAATATTAAAAAAAAAAAAAGTGAATGAGATTGGGATATGTATTTTATGGACGTATTTTTCTAGCAGCGATAGCTTATCTCATTTAAAGTATATTTATTTTCGTTAGGAGAAGGAGAAAAGATTTAAGTATGGTGTCCTATATTTCCAAAGGAGAAATGGGTTGGTTGTACGTGAGAATGTCTGATCCAATGGGAGTGGATCTTCCTTAGCCTGCTTTCCACCACCACTGGTAGAGATGCTTCCATCGAGGACAGAAATGGGATGAAGTCTTAGTTCAGTTCAATGGGCCTCGAGTTCCTTTCTCGTTGATTTTGGCTCAGATCACTCAAGATCAACTTTCCTCTGAAAATATAGGACTAAATAATATGAGTTTATGATAGCTTTCCATCTTCTTTTTAATTGGCTGGATGGCCTTCCTTGACTTGGGTTATTGTGTCTGGCACTTTAAAGAGGAAACCTCTGTAGGGGTTCTTTTGTTAGACCTTTTCAGCTAAAATAGCTTCAGAGTTTGATGAGGTTGGGCGAAAGGGTTGCTCATGAACGTTGCAGTGATGGAGAGGGAAGGAGAAAGAGGTTTTTTTGACCAGGAATTCATGATAGAACAAGACCTTTCTCTTGGTAGCTACCATCATGGTTGGGCAAATGACAGAAGAAGTCCATGGTCCATGAGATCATGTTTCTAGGAGTTAACCATAGGGGACTTTGGACCATTCCAGGACCCAGGAATAATAAAAGATGTTTAATTGCAGACTTCCTGTGGAATAGGACCTATTGTCAGCGTTCCAGAAAACCCCCCAACTCCAAGTAAAAACTCTGAAGCAAGCATTTTTCAAAGTTCTATTTACTAGAATAGGTAAATTGGCACATCTGGGAAAACCTGAATCTGAGAGGTCCAGGTTTTCCCTCAGTAAATCAAAACCCCCAAAACCATCCCCTCACTCCTCAGTCGATCACATGCTCCAATCACCATCCGTCCCATCTCGAGACAGCACTCCGACCACTCCTTCTCCAGAGGCAGGATCGGCCTGACCTTGACCAACAGGAAGAATGCTATTATGTCTAAAGACACCCTCTCTACTAAATCTCCCCTCCTACTTTCCCACACATGAGAAAGTGGCAGCATGGAAGCTTCCAGCCTAATATGGCTTCCAAAGCTGACACCTACATTGTACAGTAAATGTTGACATCCTTTCTCATAACCATCGGAATCCTAGGCTTAACTTCCCTATCTCCTTTTTCGTACTGGAGAAGGCTGAGAAATAAGCAGAACCAGTAGAGGATGGTGCTTCTCGGAGTTTGACTTGATCTTGGGAATCTGGAACAAAGTCCCCAGCCATCCATGAAGCTCAGTCTGGTTTATGACCCATCTTTCTTTCTCTCTCAATCCAGTCTACCTCATGGGGATAAAATGAAAGGAGATGATGACCCTTTAGACCCAGAGGTCTTCAAATTTGGCAGCTTTAAGACTTGTGGACTTCAACTCCCAGATGAAGTCCACAAGTCTTAAAGCTGCCAAGTTTGAAGACCTCTGCTTTAGACTCTTCTTGAGGAAAGTCAATGAATAAAAGCTGAATTAAACCTGGAGAGTTGAGATTTGAGATGCCTAGAATAGTCAAGAGACCCATAGAAAACTCAGACCTTCCCATTATTGCAAAGGGGGCCATGGAGAACTCAGATAGGTAATTATACATTGGAGTTGTGTTTTTCTCTTCCCCTCCTGCTCTTGCGTAGCTTTGTTATCATTGCGTTGGTTGTCCAAAATCTTACCAAAACAGTTCCAAAGAAACGGTCACCACCATGTCCCATCACCTATGTCTGAACGGAGGGACCTGTACTGCAGATAATGTTTCTGTTTCCAGCGTGTGCGTTCAGATGTGGATGTGTTTTTATGTGTCCAGTGTTAAACAAACTCTGTGTCCCTCCGTGGAACGCAATATGACTGACGTTACCTTGATTTTATTCTTGATCAACGTTGGATTTGGTTGCTGGTTTTAGTTATTTTTTTCCTCTCTCGGTGTTAAAATTGATCAAACAAACTCACGTTTATTAAAGTCATTTGAATGAAAAGGAGGTTTTCCTTTTGACCATTGCTTAAGACTTCAAAGTCCCATTCATTCAAAATCTGGACGTGTTGAGAGAGGAAAATACCTTACTAAAAATATGTGTGGGTGTTTTCCTATGAGTGTAACTCTCGGTGTTCTGTATGTGCTATGTGAACAAGGCAAAACTGTATAAAAATGAATTTATATATTTATGGTTGAAATGGTGCTGTTGCTTTGAACTTGATTTCGCTGCCCTCGAAACATAACAAAACAAAATCTTAACATGCCACACATTCATTCATTTAAAAAAAAAAAATACAGGAGGCCAAAGATTTAGAAAGATACCAATTTCTTCCTCGTGAAACTTGAAATCAGATTGAGATTGCCCATAGTTTTATAGTAGTAAAGTCCATTGATTCTGGTGGTGGGGGGGGAAGGAAGGAAGGAAGGAAGGAAGGGGAAAAAGAAGGAAGGAAGGAGACAAGGAAGGGGAGAAGGAAGGAATGGAGGAAGGAAGGAAGGAAGGGGAAAAAAGGGAAGGGGCAAAATAAGGAAGGAAGGAGATAAGGAAGGGGAAAAGAAAGGAATGGAGGAAGGAAGGAAGAGAAGAGGGAAGGAACAGAGGAAGGAAGGAAGGGGAAAAAAGGAAGGAAGAGGAGAAGGAAGGAGTCAAGGAAGGAAGGGGAGAAGGAAGGAATGGAAGAAGGAAGGAATGGAAGAAGGAAGGGAGGAAGGAAAGAACAGAGGAAGGAAGGAACAGAGGAAGGAAGGAACAGAGGAAGGAAGGGAGAGAGGAAGGGAGGAAGGGAGAAAAGAAAGGATCCTGTGATCTCCCATTAGAAAGGATCACTGTGAACATCAGTGACTCATTCAGAACTGTCTTAATTGTGAAAAACTAACCAATGGGAAAATCTAGATAGATTCATATAAGATCTTGTCACTGCCCCTTCAGATCAATTCCAGACCTGGCTGGGCAATTCTGGGAGTTGAAGTCCACACATCTTAAATGGAGATCCTCAATCATCCAGGTCATGGTTCTCCCAACGTTTGGGCCTGGACTCACTTGGGTTTTTCTTTTCTTTTCTTCAAAAACCAAGTTCTGGAGAAGCTTCTTGGATGAGAAGCGAAATGTTTCCGAAGAGAAACAACCACAAGGAAGTCCAGTTGCCTTTTGGGAAAAGCGTCTCGGCGGGACACGCATCTTAAAGCTTATCAAGGTTGAGAAACTCTGGTTCTACGTAAGGCAACAGCCATGCCGACACCTTTGGCTGCCCCTTCCTTCCCCCAAGCAAAACCAAGGTTAGCTTTCTAGCTGAAGAAGAACCCAACTCAAAACACTGAACAAAATGAAACCGATGCCCTCTTTAACTCAAGAAGACTTTCCCTGATAAAAATAAACCTAAGTCTTTTGTTATCGGTCCTTTCGCTCAATTAGTTGGGAGACCAATTTTGCATATTGCTTTGTTTGGTTTCCCCGGCTGGAACGAAAGTCTATACTTGTACATCTGGCATGGCTTGTGTGAAATAAGAATTCAGTTCCCAGGAGCCCGGCTGGGCCAGGCCCGGAGGTCTCATATTACGATGCATTCTACAAATTTTGGCCAGCTCTGCGCTTCTTGATAATTTCACGCAATGCTCAGGGGATTGAGGGGATTCGTGCGTTCGGCGATAGAGTGGTTCTCACAGTGAGGATTGTTGCCTGAGATCCTTTACTCCTCCTCTTGCCCCCCTCACCCTCAACCCCCACCCCCCCAAAAAAAAATTGGGTTGGGCAGCATTGGCTTTCTCATTGCGATGCTGCCAAGAAGGAAGGACACGTTCAAAAATATGTTTGTTGGGGTTTTTTTTAACAGGAATTTGTGGACGCCCCAGAAATATGCAACTTGTCCATGCTTATGGACACCTAAGGCAAAGCCTGAGTGTCTCTATGTCCAGATGTCATCAGACTTGGGGGTACCCATCATCCTAGTCCATTATTGATGACTGTTGATGGGACATCTGGACAGCTTGCAATGTTACCTTGGCAAAGTCTTAAAAACACCTTGGTGAAGGACACAGGGGTGTCCTTAGTTATATTTTTTTCTTCTGTCAAGCATGGAAAAATCCAGACTTAAGCTCTCAAATTGGTCTTGGGAATTTGGTACGAAGTCCTCACCCAACCATGAAGCTCACAGTCTGGCTAGGACCTCATCGAGCTGCTGAGCTATTAACCAGCCTCAAAGGCTGTGAATCTCACCAAAGATTAAATAATAATAATAATAATAATAATAATAATAATAATAATAATAATAATAATAATAGAATTATAATCTTTAGGACTTCCAATAATTGATACCTCACATCCTCAGCTGAGTTATTTTGTTCCAGTTCCCTCACCCAGGGCAGTTTTTAGAAAGTTGAATGAACTTTCCAAATGATTAAGCTGGCTGCCAGTAAAAGAAATTACATTCTTTTGCAAATATGGACAGCGTGAGATGGAATGGGGGAAAAAAAAATAGACATGCTTTATCAGAACTTGCAGCTGCCTTCAGGTAATTAGAATTTCATGGTCTCGGCATTGAATATGTGCCATCGGGATTCTACGGTTTTCTTCTCTGGTGTCTGTGAAAACAAGCTTTGTACACAAGTCTCTGTGTTTTAACATGTCTTTCCATATATGGATGGGTCTGTCTGTCTGTCTGTCTATATCTCTTACATCATCATTATCTATCTCTTACATCATTAACTATCTTCCTCCCACTCCTCCTCCCCCTCCTTTATTCTATCTATCTATCTATCTATCTATCTATCTATCTATCTATCTATCTATCTATCTTCTACCTATCTACTTACTTACCTAGTCTTTTTTCTCTGTGTAATCTATTAATCATCTATAGCTCTATCAATCATCATGTATCTATTATCTATCTTTCTATCTATCTATCTATCTATCTATCTATCTATCTATCTATCTATCTCCATCCATCCATCCATCCATCCATCCATCCATCCATCCATCCAACATCTTACCTACCTACCTACCTATTCTCTCTCTGTAATCTATTAATCATCTATAACTCTATCAATCATCACCTATCTATTATCCATCCATCCATCCATCCATCCATCCATCCATCCATCCCGGTTCTGTGGGTGTGGCTTGGTGGGTGTGGCTTGGTGGGCATGGCAGGGAAAGGATACTGTAAAATCTCCATTCCCACCTCACTCCAGGGGAAGGATACTGTAAAATCTCCATTCCCTCCTCAATCCAGGGGAAGGTTACTGCAAAATCCCCATTTCCTCCCAATCAGCTGGGACTTGGGAAGCAGAGAATTGATGGGGGCAAGGCCAGTCAGAATTTTTCTCCAAACTATTCAAAATATCCACTACAGGTTCTCCAGAACTGGTCAAAACCTGCTGAAACCCACCTCTGGCTCCATCTCATTCTGGGATCTCCAGCCCAGTTGGCCAAACCAGGTCGTCAGGGCCTTGTGAAAAAGAGTCAAAGGGGGGATGGGCAGTGTTATGTCTACAGGGACAATGTTCCAAAAAGAGGGAGCCACCATGGACAAGGCCCTTCTCCTCAGTCCTGCTAGATGATCTTCTAGATAAGACACTAAATCTTATCTAGTGTCGAAGCTAGATTGGTGCTTTCTTCCAAGACATTACTGGTTGGGCAATGTTGTTTTGGATAATGAGTTTGACACAGGCTACCACAAAGAGTCCTATCCTGAATGGATGTCCATATTGCCTTGTTGACCAAATGGACTTCATGAAGAAAGCTTGGGTCACCTTCTCTGAAAGAGATGCAGATTGTGACTTAACAACCAATCTTCACACACTTCACACTTATGCCTGTCTCATCTTCCCCACAATCCCATGATTAAAATTTGGGCACTTGGTTCCATTGCCTTGAGTAGCAATGGAAACTTTGATCCCAGCTGTAGTGAGAAGTCAAAGGACTGCCTGTATGGCGTTTTTTTTTCACCCACAAAGCAAATCTAACTTTCAAGTTTATGGTCAAGATTTGGCTTCCTTGTTCTATCTCTGAAATAGCTTCTTGCAGGCATCTGTTCTATCCCCCTCCCATCTGTTTTATCTTTGCAGCTGAACTGCTTGTTTAAGTAAATGGAGATGGTTTCCATGACTGTCAAACACCCATATTTTGGTGTGTGTGTGTGTGTGTGCTGTGGTTAACAGCAGGATTTGCAGCGTGTCTAAAGGAAAATATTGTAAATGTTCTGAGGCAAGAAATATTTGGGGGTAGAGCCATGATATCTGTCTGTCTGTCTGTCTGTCTGTCTGTCTTTCTACCTACCTACCTACCTACCTACCTACCTACCTACCTCCTTAGATCTATCTATCTATCTATCTATCTATCTATCTATCTATCTATCTATCATCTATCATCTATCATCTATCATCTAAAGTGTTTTTTCTATTGAAGCATCTGGTCTACCCCAATATGGGAGGGAGCATACTGCTTCCCTTTCACCTTTCAGCTCCAATCCAGGAGCCCTCAGGCAGTCGCAACAAACTATTTTTGTGTTAAATTTATATTTGCTGACAAAGAAATAAAGGGAGACTAGTATAGATGTATTTCAAGCTATTTAGCTCTCATCAGCTAGCCAGACCCTTCTGGGATTCGAACCTGGGCTGCTTGCATATTAGGTAGTTGTATTAACCTCTGAGCCACAAGTTCTCCTCCCTTTATCAGATGAGCCTGGGGAGAGATTAAATGTTTTTTCTGTCAAAGCACCTGGTCTACCCCAATATGGAAGGGAACATACTGCTTCCCTTTCGCTTTTCAGCTCCAATCCAGGAGCCCTCAGGCAGTCGCGACAAACTATTTTGCATCAAATTTATATTCACTGATAAAGAAATAAAAGGAGACTAGCATAGATCTATTTCAAGCTATTTAGCTCTCATCAGCTAGACATACCCTTACTAGCCCAAGATCGAATCCGAGTAAGGGTATGGCTAGCTGATGAGAGCTAAATAGCTTGAAATAGATCTATACTAGTTTCCCTTTATTTCTTAATCAGCGAACATAAATTTGATTATATATATATATATATATATATATATATATATATATATATATATATATATATATATATATATATATATAAGAATATGCACATAAAAGCCTACGAAAAAGAAAAAGAAACATTGTACCTTTACAGGGAGGATACTTGAGAAGAGGGTGTGGCTCACTGATGACACCTTACAAGGCAGAAATAGCTATTTGAGTCTCCCAAATTGTAGCACAGAGTTGTTGCTTTTCAGCAAGATACAAAAAGCCCAGAAACTTGTGAATGAGATTTCACAGAACTAGGGTTGTAGAACATCTTAGCTTACGTAGGTAAAACCTGGCTAGAAAGAATATATATATATATGAAGTTTATTGTCATTGTACGTATATACATAGTATACCCATACAACGAAATTCACATAACACCCAGATATTTGCAGCATGCAGAGGGAAACCCCCCCCCCTCAAAAATAGAGCATAGAAATCTGAAGACTTTAATTTCTTTCTTTTTTTAAATAATTTTTAAAAGCACAGAGGTGTCCTGGTGGCCAGAGGCTGGAGGGCTCCCCCTTTTTTCTTCAAATCCCCAAGTATAATGTCCTCTCCTGGAGTTGCGTGACACATATAAAGGGTTTCCCACGCCTGCGATTAATTTTGGACAAGGATAAGTAGCCTATTATTAGAATCCTAGCTCTAATCGAAAGGGTGGAGTTATATTTGGACGGCGGCTGCATTCACAGAGAGTTCCATCCGAGGTTGTAGAAAAACAGTAGTTTTCATGGAGACAACCCAGCTAACTCGGATTAAGCGATTTGTAAGCTGGAACCTTTACAAGACCTTAACATGATGGGATGGAGACATGCGGCTGGAAGCTGCTGAAGATATCATTCACCTATTAGAAATACATCATTCAAAGTCATTGTGGGCTTCTCAATTCTATTCATCGGTCCCTCTTGGCAATAGAGGAACACCATTGGATGACCCAACAAAAGCTCTTCCATACTCAGGACATTGTTGTTGTTGTTAGTTGCGAAATCATGTCCGACCCTTCGCGACCTCATGGACAACGTTCATCCAGGCCTTCCTGTCCTCTACCATCACTCGGAGTCCATTTAAGTTCAAGCCGACTGCTTCGGTGACTCCATCCAGCCACCTCCTTCTCTGCCGTCCCATTCTTCTTTTGCCCTCCATCGTTCCCAGCATTATTAGGCTCTTCTCCAGGGAGTCCTTCCTTCTCATTAGGTGGCCAAAGTATTTGAGTTTCATCTTCAGGATCTGGCCTTCTAAAGAGCAATCAGGGTTGATTTCCTTTAGGACTGACCGGTTAGGTCAGTGTTTTCAGCATTGGCCATGTTCAGGGATATGGACTTCAACTGCCAGAATCCTTATCAATGGCCATGGTGGCCATGGAATTTTGTGGGTTGAAGTCCACAGAACATCAACATGGTCAAGCTTGGTGAAACCTTGCTCTATGCTCAAACAGAGCCCCGTTATTGGTTGAACACCCCATGCTAGATCAGTGATGTTGACTCTCAACTAACCTATCTCCAAACTTTTCTTCCCGATAAAAGGTTTGGGGAACAAAAACAAAATCAACATTTCATCACTGGAACGGTTTACCTCCAGAAGTTGTGGATGCTCCATCATTGGAGGTTTTCAAGGGAAAAAAAAAAAATGGACTGGGCAACCATTTGTCTGAAATAGCATAGGGTTGAGCAGGAGGTTAGGTTAGAACACCTCCAAAGCAGGAGTGAAATCCAGCAGGTTCTGACAGGTTCTGCAGAACCGGTAGCGGAAATTTTGAGTAGTTCAGAGAACCGGCAGATACCACGTCTGGCTGGCCCCAGAGTGGGGTGGGAATGGGGATTTTGCAGTATCCTTCCCCTGGAGTGGGGTGGGAATGGAGATTTTGCAGCATCCTTCCCCTGCCACACCCCACCAAGCCACGCCCACAGAACCAGTAGTAAAAAAAAAAATTGGATTTCACCACTGCTCCAAAGTCCCTTCCAGCACTGATATTCTGTCATTCTTTGGCTCTTCCCCAGCTGGTAGTGAGACAATCAATCTGCAGAGACTGGAAAAGCAAGGACCTCTTTGTAGACTCATGGGGCTCTTTCCCATTTGTTTGTTTTGCTCCAGCGGGTCAGCCTTGGCAAGGCGCTGCAGCGAAGACGTAAATGGAAGCGTTTTCGTGGTTCCTTAGCAACAGGTTGCCAGTCTTTGAACAAGTTGTTTAAATAGACAAGAGGGCCGGTTGCCTTTCAACTATCGGTGGCAGCAATTTCTTCATCTAGCTTGGCTTTCCATGCTCTCCTGCTTCCTGGCTCTTTTCTTAGGGGACTGGAAGGCTAGAACATACGAAGAACGGTTGCTGGAATCGGGTATGTCTAGTTTAATGAAAACAAGGACCAGGGGAGACAGGATAGCAGTCTTCGAATATCTCAGGGGCTGCCCCAAAGAAGAGGGAGTCAAGCTATTCTCCAAAGGACCAGAAGGTAGGAGAAGAGGCAACAGGTGGAAGCTAATCAAGGAGAGAAGCAACCTGTAATTAAGGAGAAATGTCCTAACACTGAGGACAATTAACCAGTGGAACAGCTTGCCACCGGAAATTGTGAGCGCTCCAACACTGAAGGTTTTTAAGAAGAGATTGGACAAGCATTTCTTTGGAATGGTATAGGGTTTCCTGCCTGAGCAGGGGGTTGGACTAGAAGACCTTGTCCAACCCCCTGCTCAGGCAGGATACTCTAACCTAGGAGTCAGTAACCCGTGGCTCTGGAGCCGCATGTGGCTCTTTCATCCCTCTGCTGCAGCTCCCTGTCGCTCAAAATAGGTGTCACAACTGAAAACAGAACCTTTAATTCAACTACATAGGCTAGTTTTGTGGCCGCTCAGGAAATAGTCAGGCACAGGAAGGGTTTTGTGGCTCCCGGTGTTTTCTTTTCTGTGGGAAACGGGTCCAAATGGCTCTTTGGGTGCTTAAGGTTGCCGACCCGTGCTCTAACCCATTCTGGACAAACTGCTGTCTAATCTCTTCTTAAAAACCTCCAGTGATGGAGCACCTACACCTTCTGAAGGCAAATCTGTTGCACTTGTTATTATGACTGGTCAAATTGTTTCTCCATAACTTCCTAGGGCAGGGGTCCCCAACCTTTCGGACCTCAGGGACCACTAAATGAATAATTATAAATCCCACGGACCACTAATATTATCTGCCTAATGACCGGCTGGGTGGGCGTGGCAAGGTGGTCATGTGACTGGGTGGCCAACTCGATGGCCAACTCAACGTCACTCACATCAAGGGGCACCTCGCCGGCCTCTACTCACCCCTCTCCTGCCAGCCATTCCTCGCCTCCCCACCTGGGCTCCTTAGGGCCCCAACAGGAAGCAGTTGTTGGAGCTGCGCAGCCACCATGAGAAAGAGTTGGAAAAACAGCTGGCTCAGTTCAAATTGGATCTGACCGAGAAGGAGGCTCAGTAGAAGCACCTCACTGAGGACTAGGAGCATAGGCTTTCCAAACAGAGGGTGTAGGCTTCCCTGCAGGAGTGCAAGGCCAGGTACCGGCGCCTGGAGGCTCAGTGGGTTGAGATGGTCAGCCAATTCCAGGCCATGATGCAGTCCCACTGGAACGAGGCCCTCCAGCTCTTTGCCACCAGCGGTGCTTCCCTCCAGCCTTCGCCCAAAGCCCCACACCAGGAGGTTGAAGTAGACCCCAAGTCGGAATTTCTACCCTCCTCCAATCTGCACAAAAAGACCCCAAAGGGGGAGACTCTGCAGCACCACAAACGTTCATTGCACGTATCCATCCCAGGGGCCGTAGTTTGAGGACCTCTGATTTAGTACAATATAAAAAATGGAAATAATTTTTCCGCGGACCACCAAAATTTTCTCACGGACTGCCAGTGGTCCAAGGACTACCAGTTGGTGATTTCTGTCCTAGGACACAGCTCATTCATTGGGGGGTGGGTGGGTGAGTGGGGGGTCTCTTATCCTTGGAAAGTCAGGAGACGCCATGGATTTGCAAGCTAGTTCTCTGCCTTCAAGATCTAGCAAAATCATCTCCTCCAGGGTGGAAGAGAAAACAAAAGACATTCCTTCTCGGTGCAGACAGGCTGTTATTTCCGATAATCTATCTCATCATGGTTGCCTAGAGGCATGAATTTCACAGTGTTTATGTTTTGTTTTGGAAAATAAAAGAGTTTTATGATCTTCACCCAGCTCGTAATGCTCTCCTTATTACTCCGCAGCCCTTGATGATAATTTGCAACTAACACACCCATCCAGGCTTATCTTCCTGCCGATGTCAGCATTTCATTCCATCAGGGCCACACCTCGTCCATCCCTGGCCCTCGCTTCTTCTCGGCATATTTCTGCCAGACCTGGAGATAGAGGGGTGTTTTCCCCCCCTTCCTTTAAATTATATCAGCAGAACTAACATTCCCATGGCAACGTGTTTTTGTTTTTCTAAGGGGTTTTTGCATATTGGGGGGATTATGATTTGGAAGGAAGGGAGGGAGGGAGGGAGGGAGGGAGGGAGGGAGGAAAGTAGGAAAGAAAAGAGGAAGGAGATGGAAATGAGAGGGAGGAAGGAAAGAAGGGAGAAAGAAAGAAGGAGAAAAGGAGAGAAGTGGAGAGAGATGGAAGGGGATAGAAAAGGGAAGAAAGGGAGGGAGGGAGAAAGGAAAATTAGAAAAGAGGAAGGACAGGGAAAAGAGAGGGAAAGGAAAGAAGGGGGAAAGGAAGTAAGGAAGGAAGGAAGGAAGGAGACAAGGGGAGAGAAATGGAAGGGGATAGAAAATGAATGAATGAGATGAAATGAGAGAGGGAAGAAGGGAGGGAGGGAGGCAGAGAAGGAGGGAGGGAGGAAAGTAGGAAAGAAAAGAAGAAGGAGATGGAAATGAGAGAGGAAGGAAAGAAGGGAGAAAGGAAGGAAGGAGACAAGTGGAGAGAAATGGAAGGGGATAGAAAATGAATGAATGAGATGAAATGAGAAAGGGAAGAAGGAAGGGAGGGAGGGAGGCAGAGAAGGAGGGAAGGAGGAAAGTAGGAAAGAAAAGAAGAAGGAAATGGAAATGAGAGAGGAAGGAAAGAAGGGAGAAAAGCAGGAAGGAAGGCAGGAAGGCAGGAAGGAAGGAAGGAAGGAGACAAGTGGAGAGAAATGGAAGGGGTAGTAAATGAATGAATGAAATGAAATGAGAGAGGGAAGAAGGAAAGGAGGAAGGGAGGGAAGAGAAGGAGAGAGGGAGAAAAGTAGGAAAGAAAAGAGGAAGGAGATGGAAATGAGAGGAAGGAAAGAAGGGAGAGAGACAAGTGGAGAGAAATGGAAAGGGATAGAAAATGAATGAATGAAATGAAATGAGAGAGGGAAGGAGGAAAGGAGGAAGGGAGGGAGGCAGAGAAGGAGGGAGGGAGAAAAGTAGGAAAGAAAAGAGGAAGGAGATGGAAATGAGAGGAAGGAAAGAAGGGAGAGAGACAAGTGAAGAGAAATGGAAGGGGATAGAAAATGAACGAATGAGATAAAATGAGAGAGGGAAGGAAAGAAGGAAACGTAACCACAAAGCTAATCCGACCATCAGTCTAGCTGGTGACTCTAGAAATAAACGAGCCCAAATAAATCCACTCATTGATTGCACAGACACACTGCCGTTGTCCCCTTGTGCCCACATCCCGAAATTGTGTTTGTCGTGTGCTTGATTAGCGGCCAAGCCACTTGAGTGAAGAGGCACATTGTTTACCGAACAGCCACTATTGAGCATCACACGATCTGCTCCCTTGGATGTCGGGGTCCTTCACTTCAGCCGTCGCCGCTGCCTGAAAACCACTTGACTGCTTGGATACCTGTCTTGAGTGCTGTCACGTTGAAGGGCCCTGTGACTTCCGAACGTGTGTGTGTGTGTGTGTGTGTGTGTGTCTGTGTGTGTGTGTCCCCATGTGTGCATGCAGGAGAGGTAATTTTGAGGAAAGGAACCAAGCTCCAGGCAAGTCAAGTCACCTGTTTTCTCAGGGTATCAAAACCTCTCCGTGTTTCGGTAGCACGAAGAATATGCTGAACTCCATGTTCTCTTGAGAACATTATATTCTACTACAGCACAGCTCTTAAGAGCTACTAAGATAACCAGCCTAGACATAAGGAGAAATTCTCTGACAGCACAATCAGCTGACGGAACAGCTTGTCTTCAGGAGCTTCACCACTGGAAGCTTTCAAGAAGAGACTGGAATAACCAGAATAACAGAGTTGGAAGGGTCCTTGGAGGTCATCTAGTCCAAGCAGGAGACCCTACACCATTTCTGACAGATGGCAGTCCAGTCTCTTCTTGAAAGCTTCCAGGGATGAAGCTCCCACAACTTCCGAAGGGCAACTTCTGTTCCTTCGGTTGGTTGTTCTCACTGTCAGAAAATTTCTAGGTCGAAGCTCTCCTTGACCAGTTTCCATCCATTGTTCCTTGTCTGGCCTTCAAAGGTGCTTTGAAAAATAGCTTTTTTTTTTTTAATTTGATTTATATGCCGCCCTTCTCCGGAGACTCAGGGCGGCTTACAATGCGTTAAGCAATAGCCTTCATACTTTTGTATATTTATACAAAGTCAGCTTATTGCCCCCACAAACTGGGTCCTCATTTCACCTACCTTAGAAAGGATGGAAGGCTGAGTCAACCTTGAGCCTTGGAGAGATTCGAACCAGCAGAAATTGCAGGCAGCTGGGTTAATAACAGGGTGTGTAGACCACTGTACTATCAAGGCTTGGCCCCCTTCCTCTCTGTGGCAGCCCCTCAAATATTGGAAGACTGCTATCATGTCTCCCCTGGTCCTTCTCTTCATTAAACTACAGATTAACAGAGTTGGAAGGGATTTTGTAGGTCATCTAGTCCAAGCAGGAGACCCTACACCATTTCTGAAAGATGGCAGTCCAGTCTGCTTCCAGGGATGAAGCTCCCACAACTTCCGAAGGCAACTTCTGTTCCATGGGTTGATGGTTCTCACTGTCAGAAAATTTCTCCTTAATTCCAGATTGCTTCTCTCCTTGATTAGCTTCCATCCATTGTTTCTTGTCTTGTCTTCTGGGGCTTTGGAAAATAAATTGACCCCCTCTTCTTTGTGGCAGCTCCTCAAATACTGAAATACTGCTATCATGTGACCCCTAGTCCTTCTTTTCTCTAGACTAGCCAAACCCCATTCCGGTAACTGTTCTTTATCTTTATCACCTTAGTTGCTCTTCTTTGCACTTTTTCCAAAGTCTCAACATCTTTTTCATAATGTGGTGACCAAAATTGGATGCTGTATTCCTGACGTAGTTTAACTAAAGTAGTCTCTAAATTCTAAAGTAAAGGTAAAGGTTCCCCTCGCACATGTGTGCTAGTCGTCCCTGACTCTAGGGGGCGGTGCTCATCTCCGTTTCAAAGCCGAAGAGCCAGCGCTGTCCGAAGACGTCTCCGTGGTCATGTGGCCGGCAGGACTCAACGCCAAAGGCGCACGGAACACTGTTACCTTCCCACCAAAGGTGGTCCCTATTTTTCTACTTGCATTTTTTACCTGCTTTCGAACAGCTAGGTTGGCAGAAGCTGGGACGAGTCACGGGAGCTCACCTGATTACACGGCACTAGGGATTCGAACCACTGAACTGCCGACCTTTCGATCGACAAGCTAAGCGTCTTAGCCGCTGAGCCACCGTGCCCCTAAATTCTAAAGTAGCCACATCAAAATGAATACTACGCAGTTTGCAGTCACTGGCTAAGAACACACAAAGCTACAGTTCTCCACCCCACCCCACCCCACCCCCCAAATTAGTGCATGCAAAGATGACTTTTCCCTTCCAGGACGGACCAAATTAAAATAATCAAAATCCCAGATTCCACTTTTTTTTTTTTAAAAAAGGTTACTGTAGGGAATTTACAGATTTTTCCAAAATGCCAAAGCAAACACTGCAATATCAAAGGTTATGTTTGGGGGGGGGGCAGAGGGAAACTGGAGATTTCTCCGAGGACCAGCTAATAGCATATTTCATATTTGTTTATTGCTGTTCGAAGGAGGGCTGAAGACTGCGGAGTGGGTTTGTGTTTGTGTGTGCCTTTGAATTTCTTAATTTGGTTTTTATCAAAAACTGTCTTAAGGATTGTCGTGGGCTGAACCTGGTTTGTCCTGTGTGGTCTGGTGTAGAACATTTCATCACTGTATATACCCGTGATGGCGAACTTATGGCATGCGTGCCACAGGTGGAGCCATATCGGTGGGCACGCAAGCATTGCCTTAGTTCAGCTGCAGCGCACATCTGCATCCCAGCCAGCTGATTTTTGGGCCTTCCGGACCCACTGGAAGTCAGGAAACAGGCTGTTTCTGTTCTGCCCCAGCTACGGACCCCAAAGAACGCAGCACACACACAAACTATACAAAGATTATTTTACTCAAATAACTTTTGCAACCAAAGGCTGTTAATAAACTTCCTTAACAGCCTACAAGCATTCTAAGATAAGGTCATCAGAGTCTTACTAGAGTTGGCAGAAAGCCCAGCAACAATTTCGCAGAGAATCCAGACGCAAAGGAGAGTGAACTAAAGTTGTTCCCTACAGCTTTCTGCAATTGGTGTTCCTCCTTAAATAGGCTAAGGGAGTAGTCAATTAGCCCCAAGCCTTACTCTTGAGGAGACCTCTTCCTGAGGAGCCACTCCTGCCTTTTGGCAGCTCTGCGCACCCGTGCATTGAGAAGAGGCTCCTCCTCTCCTTCCTCTTCACTTACGGGAGCTTCTGGAGGTTCTGACGGCCCTGGTTGAATCCCCGCCTCTGGCACCACATCTTCTCCAGCCTCCTCATTGTCCGAGTCGAGTGCCAGCTGCACAGGCTGCTGGTGCAGCACCACACCAGCCTCCTCGCTGTTGGAATCATCTACAATCCGCACAGGCCGCTGACGGGCCACAACAGTTTCCAGCCTCTGGAGGGCCTCCGGGGGGTGGGGGGTGGGAAAAGCCCATTTTTTGTTCTCCCCAGGCACCAGAGGCTTTCTAGGGGGCGGGGCGCATTGTATATGGGTGTGGGCACGTACACGTGTGACTCCTCCCCATGACCCCCGCTTTTGGCACGTGATGGCCAAAATATTGTAAAATCTCTATTCTCATCCAACTCCGGGGCCAGCCAGAGGTAATATTTGCTGGTTCTCCGAACTGCTCAAAATTTCCGCTACCGTTTTTCCAGAACCTGTCAGAACCTGCTGGATTTCACCCCTGGTCCAACCCCCCCACCCAAGCAGGAGACCCTACACCATTTCTGACAGATGGCTGTCCAGTCTCTTCTCGAAAGCTTCCAGGGATGCAGCTCCCACAACTTCCGAAGGCAACTTCTGTTCCATCGATTGTTCTCACCGTCAGAAAATGTCTCCTTATTTCCAGGTTCAATCTCTCCTTGGTCAGTTTCCATCCATTATTTCTCGTCTGGCCTTCTGGTGCTTTGGAAAATAGCTTGACCCCCTTCCTCTTCTCTGTGGCAGCCCCTCAAATATTAGAAGATCATGTCTCCCCCCTTTTTTAAAGAGACTTCTGGGCTAAATTGGAGATCGGAAAGAGGATGCTTTAAAACCTATCGGCGTGTCCAAAAGGGAGCTCTTGAGCCAAAGGAGGTTTTAAAAGAAGACAGATAGCTTGAAAACTGGCTGCAAATGGACAGAAACAGCACAGGCCACTGGTGCTCTTGACACGGTGTGGATTTATTTCCACCCAGCTCTTGTCAAGAACGAAAAACACTCAGCGGGGAACAATCTCAGGCCAGTAGATGTTTCTTCTTCCAAAACTCATTTCTCATGAAGCAAAAAAAAAGCAAACTGACATTTGAAAAGGGTAACCGCCCGGGCTAGTGATGTCTGGCCTCTTCGGGGAGACGGTGTGTTTCCACATCAGCTCCGATTGAATTTTGGCTATTAAGAGAAAAGGTCAGCGGCTTCCATCGGTAAACACGTTCGTTTTGAAAAGCGTGACAGAGCTCTCCGCCGGATACCTGCTGAGAAGGACCACACCACGCCTCTCGATGTCAGGCCCTCTTTTTTTGTGATTAGACTCCATCTTTCTGGGTTCCTCCCCTCCGAGAATTTACAATAGCATCATTTGGAGGAAGGAATGAGTTGGGTGTTGGCATTTTAAGCTTCCATTGGGTCTTGCATCTGTAATGCATTGGGGAATGCTGTACGGCAAATATAAAAAGATACCATTGATTAGAATAACAGAGTTGGAAGGGTCCTTGGAGGTCATCTAGTCCAAGCAGGAGACCCTACACCATTTCTGACCGATGGCAGTCCAGTCTCTTCTTGAAAGCCTCCAGTGATGAAGCTCCCACAGCTTCCGAAGGCAACTTCTGTTCCTTCCGTAAGGGTGAAAAGCGGCGGTAAGTCACTTTTTTTCAATGCTGTTATAACTCCAAATGGTCACTAAACAAACTGTTGTAAGTTGAGGACTATCGATACAAAATCTAAGACCCAGGCAACTTGTGAACTTATTGTATTTATTTATTTATTGGTTCGATTTATATGCCACCCTTCTCTGGAGACTCAGGACCCCTTACAATTTATTTATTTTTATTTATTGGTTCGATTTATATGCCGCCCTTCTCTGGAGACTCAGGATGGCTTACAATGCATTGAGCAATAGCCTTCATACTTTTGTATATACCTGCTTAGTAGGGCTTTCGGGCCCTCCTAAGTTTGTATTCTTTTTTATACAAAGTCAGCTTATTGCCCCCACAATCCGGCTCCTCATTTTACCTACCTCGGAAGGATGGAAGGCTGAGTCAACCTTGAGCCTGGTGAGAATTGAACTCGCAGTAATTGCAGACAGCTGGTGCTACTTAACAGCACTTTAGTCTGCTGCGCCACCAAAGCTCCCAGAATTCCCTAGCCAGCTAGTCAAGGCTGGCTGGGGAATTCTGGGAGTTGAAGTCCACAAGTCTTAAAGTTGCCAAGGTTGGACATCCTTGCCTTAAGATTCTTTCTGGAGTCAAGCAGTTCCTTTTTTTTTTTCTCTCCCCCCAGAATTCCATTTCATCTCCACTATTTTCCTTCAACAGCAAACATGCCAGCTTCCCCTCCAACCCTGGAAGAAAATAAAAGTGAGATAAAAATAACTTCCCATTTTTCAACCACATTACCATATAAGGCCTTTTAAGGGTTTTCAAGATTTCTTTTGGGTTTGTGCCCCCTCCCCCCCCAACCAGTTCAAATGAGATGCCTTAAGGAGCCACATCCTCCCACATTGATAAATAGACGATGGTGGTCAGTGAGTAAATAATAAAGACTGGTTATTATTGATAGACATGTTATCCTTAAAAAACTTCAGCTGGAAGAGAATAAAGGACTTTGCAGATGTTTCAATAGCTGTAAAAGGACAGTCAAAAGATAAGATCTTTTGGGCTGCATAATCTGGGCTGCATAAACAGAGGGATAGCATCAAGATCACGTGAAGGGTTAATACCACTTTATAAGGCCTTGGTGAGGCCACACTTGGAATCCGGCATCCAGTTTTGGTCGCCACAATGTAAAAAAGATGTGGAGACTCTAAAAAGAATGCAGAGAAGAGCAACCAAGAGGATTAGGGGACTGGAGGCTAAAACATATGAAGAACGGTTGCAGGATCTGGGTATGTCTAGTTTAATGAAAAGAAGGACCAGGGGAGACATGATAGCAGCGTTCCAATATCTCAGGGGCTTCCCCAAAGAAGAGGGAGTCAAGCTATTCTCCAAAGCACCTGAGGGCAGGACAAGAAGCAACGGGTGGAAACTCATCAAGGAGAGAAGCAACCTAGAACTAAGGAAAAATTTCCTGACAGTTCGAACAATTAATCAGTGGAACAACTTGCCTCCAGAAGTTGTGAATGCTCCAACACTGGAAGTTTTTAAGAAGATGTTAGATAACCATTTGTCTGAAGTGGTGTAGGGTTTCCTGCCTTAAGCAGGGGGTTGGACTAGAAGACCTCCAAGGTCCCTTCCAACTATTCTATTCTATTCTATTCTATTCTATTCTATTCTATTCTATTCTATTCTATTCTATTCTATTCTATTCTATTCTATTCTATTCTATTCTATTCTGCTGCTGTAGACTTTCTACCATTAATTTCAATAACAGATTGTTAACAAAGGGCTTTGAAGTTTAACTTTACAGTTGATTAACCTGAAAATTACCTATCGGAATCCTGCTGGATTTCACCCCTGCCCCATGTCCTTCCTTTCATTAAACGAGATGTATGCACTTTCTGCAATCGTTCTTCGTATGTTTGAGCCTCCAGTCCCCTAATCATCTTGGTTGCTCTTCTCTGCCCTCTTTCTAGGGTCTCAAGGACCTCCTGGTTGCAAGAAAAAGACTCGCTTTACCTAAGGTAACAGTAACAGAGTTGGAAGGGAACTTGGAGGTCATCTAGTCCTACCCCCTGCTAATGCAGGAAACCTGTTCTAGGGATTCGAACCGCCGAACTGCCGACCTTTTTGATTGACAAGCCTGGTGACTTTTAACTAAACCTCAAGGGTATTTCCCCATAAATACAATCTCTGCAGGACACCAGAGAGGCTAACGTAAAGGGAATAGAATTTACTCCCCACCCCCACACCCCTTCCTGCTATCTTAGTTATAGCAAAGTGATGCCTCCTTCCTGGTTCTTTTTCCTTTTTTTTTCCTTCTGGAGGACAAAATGAGATCTCCATCGCCATGAAATTGCTACCTGCAGATATAATTTTATTTTATTTTTATTTTTTTTTTGCACCGCAACAGAAAATAACAAGATAGATGCAATCCATTTTCACAGCTATTCAATGTTAACGCACATCGCTTGTGGCTGGGCAAACTTCGACGATCTTAATGGAGTTTGGGGGGGGGGGTGGAAACCAAAAACCCAGGCAGCTTAAAAAAAAGAAAAAAAATCCATTTTCCGTAGGCTTTGAGCAGAGCGCACGGCCTGAATTGAGACACAACTATCTCCCCGGCTGCGAGAAAAGGTAGCCGAAGAAAAAAGCTATGAAATAAAATGTCAGCCTCGGATCACAAGAAAGTTATTTTTCTCGCTCTTTCCATTCCACTGCCCCCACCCCCATTTTTTTGGTTAATCGGAAAGAAAATATACATAATTATCCATTTCAGGCCTTAGCAACATGGAAGGGAGGATTTCCCAATTATAACATAGTCATGGTTTTCCCAGTTGCAATGTAGGGCTGTGAAAGTTGGACCATAAGGAAGGCTGAGCGCCTAAGAATCGAGGCCTTTGAACTCTGGTGCTGGAGAAGACTCCTGCGAGTCCCTTGGACTGCAAGGCCATCAAACCGGTCAGTCCCAGAGGAGACCAACCCTGACTGCTCTTTAGAAGGCCAGATCCTGAAGAGGAAACTCAAATGCTTTGGCCACCTAAGGAGAAGGAAGGACTCCCTGGAGAAGAGCCTAATGCTGGGAATGATGGAGGGCAAAAGAAGAAGGGGACGGCAGAGAAGGAGGTGGTTGGATGGAGTCAATGAAGCAGTCGGCGTGAGCTTAAATGGACTCCAGAGGATGGTAGAGGACAGGAAGGCCTGGAGGAACGTGGTCCATGGGGTCGCGATGCGTCGGACATGACTTCGCAACTAACAACAAGAAACATAGTCCAATTTGCTTGGTTGGGTTTTGGGATTGCAGCTTTGATCTGCTGAAGTCCGTGAGAACATCCATCCATCCATCCATCCATCCATCCATCCATCCATCCATCCATCATTCATTCATTCATTCATTCATTCATTCATTCATTCATTCGTTCATAAAGAACTCAAGGTGATGAACACATCCAACACACGTTCTTCCTTCAATTTTCCCAACAACAACCATCCTGTGAGGTGGATTGGGCTGAGTGAGAGAGAATGACTGGCTCAAGATCACCCAGCTGGCTCTCATGGTTAAGGAGGGGACTAGAATTCCCAGACTCCTAGTGATTGGCCCAAAGTCACCCAGCTAGCTTTCAGGCCTCAGGCGGGACTAGGACTCACCGTCACCTGGTGATTGTCCCAAAGTCACCCAGCCAACTTGTGTGTCTAAAATAGGACTAGAATTCACCATCTCCTGGTGATTGGCCCCAAATCACCTAGCTTTCTTCTTCTTCTTCTTCTTCTTCTTCTTCTTCTTCTTCTTCTTCTTCTTCTTCTTCTTCTTCTTCTTCTTCTTCTTCTTCTTCTTCTTCTTCTTCTCCTTCTCCTTCTCCTTCTCCTTCTCCTTCTCCTTCTTCTTCCTCCTCCTCCTCCTCCTCCTCCTCCTCCTCCTCCTCCTCCTCCTCCTCCTGTAAATAATTCCTCAGCAAACAGCCTTGTGTTTTCTTTCTTTCTTTCTTTCTTGTTTTTCCAAACTCTTTGCTGGATTAGAGCTTCTACTCGCCGTTGTTTTGTTGCTGGAGGAAAAGGAATGCGTGCCCTCCCTCCCTTTTGCTCAAAACTGCCTTGCTCCAAAAACTAAATGGAGGCCTCTTCTTCTCTTTCTTCTCTATAAATTGCCTTTCCTGCCCTCACTTTAGCCCCACAAAACAAACATCAGTTCCTATCGCCTAGTCAGGATGAGAACGCTGAAGGAGAAGGAACTCAAACAGTCATTTCTCTTGCTAAACCAACAATGTAAAAACCTTTAATCTTTTCTGTTGACGAGAGGAAAGAACCAGGTTTTTCTTTCTTTTTTTCTTTCTTTTTTTTCTTCTTCTTGCCAATGTTAAGTAGCAGGTTGCTTGGATGGCTCCCATCGGTCGTTTCCAGCTCCGGCTCCTTCAAACATCACTTCGCCATTAGTCCTGCATTAATAGTAAACATTTCCTTTATTTTTCCTGGCAGATCAGAAAAGCCCACCCAAGTTTTAGCTCAGAGTCAGAGCTGGTTCTGCAGTAGGAAAACAAGAGACGGAGTTTATAATCATAATCATAAGTTTATTTGTCAAGCATATATAAGATAACAGGTAAAAGTATAAACATAATTTGAATACATGAAAAGAGTAAGTAAAAAGGAATATTAGGACAGGGACGGTAGGCACGCTGGTGCACTTATGCACGCCCCTTACAGACCACTTAGGAATGGGGTGAGGTCAACAGTAGACAGTTTAGGTTAAAATTTTGGGGGTTTGGGGATGAGACTAAAGAGTCAGGTAGTGCATTCCAGGCATTGACCACTCTGTTGCTGAAGTCGTATTTTCTGCAATCGAGTTTGGAGCGGTTTACCTTGAGTTTGTATCTATTATTTGCTCGTGTGTTGTTGTGGTTGAAGCTGAAGTAGTCATTGACAGGAAGGACATTGTAGCAGATAATTTTATGTACTATGTTTAGGTCAGACTGAAGTCGGCGTAGTTCTAAGTTGTTTAAGCCCCAAATTTGGAGTCTGGTGGCAGAAGGTATTTTATTGCGGGTAGAGGAATATTATACTCTTCTTGTAAAATATCTCTGGACTCTCTCGATTGTATTTATGTCCGATATGCATTGCGGGTTCCATTTTTAGGATTTTTTTTTAAGGATTTTTAGCATTCATATTTAGGATGAGGCTGGCTTCTGCTGATCTTCTGGGCTTTCTGAAAACAACGACCCCATAAGACATGTCCTCTTGAAGGCCCATCTCATCTAGGTTCGGTTTCAGAAGCTTAGCCAGCCAGATGTTTTGGTCCATTCAAAAAGGCAAGGAAGAGGTTGACCATCTGTTCTCCGTGTTGCTTACTTAGCAGAGAGCATGTCAAGTTGGGAAGCTGTGATTTAGGAGGCTGCTGACAGCTGTAAAACCAACAGACATTGAACGTTTTGGCCTTCCGTGAAGCTGCTCAATCTCTTTCAAAGTCTTCTAAGCTTGGTGACCAGCCTTGGCAGAAAATTTTTTACAGTTCGACTTCAAGTGGTGCAGAGTATAGAAGCCAAACAAGCACATTCGCTTTGGAAAACTTAAATCTTGTGAGGCATAAGTCATCAGTGGTATGACTTGGGACTCAATGTGAGGACAACATTGAATCATCTTAGACAGGGGTGGGCTTCAAAAATTTTAGCAAGGGGTTCTCTGCCCGGTTGCTGGATGGGTGTAGCCATGGTAGGTGTGGCCTAGTTGGCCTCCTGCACCATGGCTGTGTGTGCGTTTTTGCCCTCCCCAGGTTCCCGAGGCTTTCTTTGAGCCTCCAGGAGGGTGAAAACGGCCTCCCCAGGCTCCGGAGGCCCTCTGGAGGCCAGAAATGGGCCTGTTTCCGGCCTTCCCAAACTTCCAGTAGGCCCGTTTCTTGCCTCCGCGTGTGCCCTGCACTTACCTGCATCCAAAATGGACTGTGTGGGGACTCCTAGGAGGGGCAGGGCAGGGTGGGTGGGGCCAGCCAGGAGTGGGATTTGGGGGTTCTCCGAACTGCATAGAATCTTAGCTAGAAGTTCTCCCGAACCCCTGCGAACCCCCAACAGCCCACCCGTGATCTTAGGGTTCTTCAGATGCTGCAGAAGGAACCAAGACCTGGACCTTCACTGAACTGAGTCAACGAAATGGGGCAAAACTCACTTAACCACCGTCTCACTTAGCAACAGAAATGTTGGGCTCAATTGCGGTCCTACGTCGAGGATTACCTGTACAGCTGAAGTTCATGGGGTCTAGAAACTGTAAACCCAAATGTTGGATTTAGTCTATCCCGTTGTCCAGGCTGGAAGGTGGTGGGAAGGTTCCTTGGAGAAATTGAGATTATTCTTCTTGCCTTCTCATCTCTCAGAAATCAAAGATGATGTAGAGGCCTAGCCTACATGGAGTCTAATTTAGTCACCGGCATAACTATTTGCTAGCGTGTTTATAGAAACCGATACCCTTCTCTGCCACTCCCCATCCAAATGCCGACTCGGTTCAAAATATGTCTCCTCCTTGCCGTCTGTCTGAAATGGACTCTCTGCCAACAGATGCTCTTCCTTGGCGGTTGCATTTCTGCCCACCACTCGCGTGAGACAGAGACCAGCTGGCAAAGTTTGTTGTCAGTGATTTCTCCCACCCACCCCTGCCCCCCCCAAACCTCCAAGGAAAGCCGGACTTCATTCAAGGGAAGAGCGTAAACTTTCTTTACAGCTGAGATGGTGTGTTTGGCTTTGTACCTCCTTGAACCCTGCCCTTTCCTGCATTTGGCTGTTTTCAAAAACAGCTTGAGCCCAATTATTCTGTTCACGCCTTAGTTTAAATCTATAGTCCTATAAATAATTTTCTGGGGAGTCAATCCTGTCTGTCTATCTTTTCTCTCTCTGTCTCTGTCTCTGTCTCTGTCTCTGTCTCTGTCTCTGTCTCTCTCCCTCTCTCTCTCTCTCTCTCTCTCTCTCTCTCTCTCTCTCTCTCTGCCTCTCTGCCTGCCTGCCTGTCTGTCTGTCTATCTATCTTTCATCTATTATCTCTCTATGTGTGTCTCTCGCCTCTCTCTGTCTCCCTCTCTCTGTCTCCCTCTCTCTCTCTCTTCTTTCTCTCTCTCTCATCTCTGTTTGTCTGTCTGTCTCTGTCTCTCTCTGTCTCTGTCTCTGTCTCTCTGTCTCTGTCTCTCTGTCTCTCTGTCTGTCTATCTTTCATCTATTATCTCTCTATGTGTGTCTCTTGTCTCTGTCTGTCTCTCTGTCCCCCCTTCTATCTTCTCTCTCTCTCTCTCTCTCTGTCTCTCATCTCTGTTTATCTGTTTCTCTCTCTGTGTGTCTCTCTCTGTCTCTGTCTGTCTGTCTATCTATCTATCTATCTATCTATCTATCTATCTATCTATCTATCTATCATTATCTATCATCTCTCTCTGTGTCTCTCGTCTCTGTCTGTCTCTGTCTCTCTGTCTCTCTGTCTCTGTCTCTCTCTATCATCTCTCTCTCTGTCTCTGTCTGTCTGTCTCTCTTTCTCTCACTTTCTCTCTCATCACCATCTGCCATCCATTTAATCTGTCCACCCACCCACCTTTCCCTCTCTTTAATCTCTCTTCTGTCTGTCTGTCTCTCTATCGTGCTATCTTTGTGCTCTAAAGGGGCTTTTATTCATTTATTTATACAATGTATTGGCTGCCCATCTTACCATTTGGGTGACCTTTCTTTTTAATACCCACCATTCATCATTAACATAGGATACCTGGTCTTTGTACAAGAGACATGATGGTGCAGTGGTTAGAATGCAGAACTGCAGGCTATTTCTGCTGCCTGCTGGCTGCCTGCAGTTTGGCAGTTCGAGTCTCAACCGCTCAAGGTTGACTCAGCCTTCCATCCTTCCGAGGTGGGTAAAATGAGGACCCAGATTGTTGGGGGGCAAAAGGCTGATTCAGTAAACCGCTTAGAGAGGGCTGCAAAACACCATGAAGCGGTATACAAGTCTCAGTGCTGTTGCTATTCCCTTGCAGGTTCTTAGTTTGGCTGGGGTGTTACCGACACAGCAACTGTCGTATCTTTTCTCTTCCTCCCTTTTATGCTGCAAGGAATACAGAAATCCCATATGCTCTATTTTGGGAAGAGTCTGATCTTTTTAACTTCAAAACTCAAAATAGTTGCAGCATGGGGTGTGGGGAGGGGGGGGGTCAACTTCCCAAGAGGGGAAAAAAAAATCTTGGCAACCTTCTGCTGCTTTTTGCTCTTATTCAGGTCCGATGAGCACTGGCTTCTATTTTGAACGGCAATGTTTAAAGATAGACTTGACCTATTAAGACGTTGCGGAATCCCCTGTCAACGATATGCTGTTTCAGCATTCCAAAGACCGTCTCATGAACAGATGGAGGCCTGGTGGAAAAGAAAAGGGGGCAGAGACGGTAAAAAGGAAAGGGAAAGAGGTGGAGCCTGCTCCAAGACTCTTGCAAAATCAGTCTCACGAGAAAAATGTCACCTCTAATCTGCAAGTTCCTTGCAAGACAGCCCCAAGAGGCCAGGCCAGTGTATTTCTCAACCTTGGCACCCTGAAGATGTGTGGACTTCAATCCTGGCAACTTGAAGATGTGTGGACCTTGGCCACCTGGAGACATGTGGACTTCAACCTTGGTCACCTGAAGACATGTGGACTTTAACCTTGGTCACCTGAAGACACGTGGACTTCAACCTTGGCATTTGAAGACATGTGGACTTCAACCTTGGCCACCTGAAGACATGTGGACTTCAACCTTGGTCACCTGAAGACATGTGGACTTCAACCTTGGTCACCTGAAGACACGTGGACTTCAACCTTGGCACCTGAAGACATGTGGACTTCAACCTTGGCATTTGAAGACACGTGGACTTCAACCTTGGCCACCTGAAGACACGTGGACTTCAACCTTGGCATTTGAAGACATGTGGACTTCAACCTTGGCCACCTGAAGACATGTGGACTTCAACCTTGGTCACCTGAAGACATGTGGACTTCAACCTTGGCCACCTGAAGACATGTGGACTTCAACCTTGGCCACTTGAAGACATGTGGACTTCAACCTTGGTCACCTGAAGACACGTGGACTTCAACCTTGGCAACTTGAAGACATGTGGACTTCAACCTTGGCAATCCCCCCAGACCCCGCCCTCCTGTGCATGCGCACACGACCCCTCTGCGCTCCCCCTGCCTTTGGCATGCGACGGCAAAAAGGTTATTGGTGGGCCCAATAGGCCTGTTTTTCACCCTCTCCAGGCTCCAGAGGTTTTCTTGGAGCCTGGGGAGGGCAAAAACAGCCTTCCCCATCCCCCGGAGGCCGTCCAGAGGCTGGAAACAGCCCGTTTCCTGACTTCCGGTAGGCCCAGAAGGCCTGAAAATCAGCTGGCCGGCATGTGCATGCACGCTGGAGCTGAGCTAGGGCAATGCTTGCACGCCCACAGATAGGGCTTTGCGTGCCACCTGTGACACGCGTGCCATAGGTTTGCCATCACGGGTTTAGGGCCTCTTCTTCATCTAATCCTGGATCCTGGCCATGTCTGAGTCACCCTCGGAAGAATTTCCCCGCTCCCTCTGATGTTTACAAAGACTTTGGGAAACTACTGTCTTGGGAACAGTGTCCTCTAAGTAGCTTTCCCATAAAAGAAATCCCACAGATGTGACTTTGCGTTCCTTTCCGTTTGTTGTCGACACCGCAAACACTGACTGCTTTGTGCTTTGTGACTTGAAAGCGAGCGAGCGAGCATTTTTTCCCCTCGTTTCCCAATTAAACCATCGGCAGTAGCAGGCAGGCTCGTCGCCCCCTTCCTTTCTGCAGCGCACAATCCAGCTCGCTTGTAAGGCTGCTGCTCTCTGTTGAGAAGTTGTGTAACCAGGGCTTAAAACCTTGAGCGGCGACCATTAATTCTAATCTGTCGTACTTTGGCTGCTTAATTTATACGTCTGCTGGATGACTCGGGGGTTCAGGAATGCTTTAGAAGCTCTGGACCCCTCGCAGATGACAGAAATGAAATGTGTGCGAAAGTGTACGTGCGAGCTTGCGAATACCTGCACATGGCCATGTGTTAGAAGTAGGCTTTGCTCTCAGTGAAAAGTCATTGACTGCCCCCAAACCAGCGTCGAAGGCCATTCAATTGACTTTGGGTCAAAGCCAAGGTCATGCAACACAGAGAGATTAACCGAAGAGTCTAGAACAAACGTCTTCTGGACACTTGGACAAAGTTGGACACTTGGACAAGGGTGTCCAACTTTGGCAAATTTTCAGATTTGTGGATTTCAACTCCCAAAAATTCCCCCGACACCCGTTCTGTATAAACTATTTATCAACCTAGTTTGCATTCTGGAAACGTAGCTGTGTTTTTTTGGTCATTGGAAAGCCAAAAAAAAAAAAAAACTTATATATTCTTGCTCTGACGCATAATGGAAAGGCAACCAAATTCACACAGTTCAGCTTTTCATCCTATCCTTAGTTTAGCCCAAAAACACAATAGATGATGGAAACAATTCAGCTCTGCTTGATTTAGACAATAGTTGAAATATTTCCCAAGTTTTAGTCACCTGATGTTCAGAAGGACATCAAAATCTTAGTTTGCAGCACAAGGAATTTTTTTAAAAAAAAATTATCAAGGAGCTTGGAGATTTTTTTTTTAAGGAGAAGCAGAAGGAATTGGGTCCATTTAGTGGGAGGAAGAAGTTTATCTTGCCCATTGATGATCAGATCCAAATATTTGAAGAACCATCAGATGATAGATGTGGAGCAAACCTATTTTACATTTGTTGCACGAATATGGAACTTTTCAGCTCTTAGGATTTCAACTCCCAGAATCCTCAAGAATAGATGGGAGATTCTGGGAGTTGGTGTGGTCAGGTCCAAATATTTGAAGAGTGATGAGATGGAAGATATGGAAGAAACCAGGGGTGAAATCCAGCAGGTTCTGACAGGTTCTGGAGAACCGGTAGCAGAAATTTTGAGTAGTTCTGGAGAACCAGCAAATACCACCTCTGGCTGGCTCCAGAGTGGGGTGGGAATGGAGATTTTGCAATATCCTTCCCCCAGGAGTGGAGAGGGAATGGAGATTTTGCAGTATCATTCCCCCAGGAGTGGGGAGGGAATGGAGATTTTGCAATATCCTTCTCCCAGGAGAGGGGAGGGAGTGGAGATTTTGCAATATCCTTCCCCCAGGAGTGGAGAGGGAATGGAGATTTTGCAATATCCTTCCCCTGGAGTGGGGTGGGAATGGAGATTTTGCAGTATCCTTCCCCTGCCACGCCCACCAAGCCACACCACGCCCACCAAGCCACACCTACAGAACCGCTAGTAAAAAAAAAATGAATTTCACCACAGGGAAGAAACATATTTTCCATTTTTACACAAATATGGCCGCTTTCCAGATTTAGGGTTTTCAACTCTTTGGATTCTCAGGAATGGCCACGTTTGGCTGGGAGATTTTGGGAGTTGGAGTCTGCACATCCTATCTCAGGGAACGTGGGCCCATAAGCAAGGCACAAAGAGTGAGAATTGAAAACCTAGGAAGAATCAGAACAGAAATAACTCTTGTGTTGTGGAACAAATTTCCAAAGAAGATGGCAGATGGTTTTTTGTCAGTGGTTTTTAAGTAGCGTGTGGATGGCCATTGATCTGCTATATGACTCTGTTTGCATTGTACTCTTAACCTGCTCCTTGCAAAGTTAAGTGCTCACTTGGTTACATTTAACATCATTTTTTTGTGTATCTCTGCATGTGCCTTCGCATTTTGGACGCATGCCACCTATTTTCTTTTAAAGTTCAATCCGCTGTGCAAATGTTGATTTGTTAACCTAAGTATGTGAGCTTCATGCTCACCTAGTTTTCTCCCTCCCTTCCTCTCCCTTTCGCTGTAGTAGAAGAGTATCTCTTGTTATGTCTCACTGCAGCTCACCTTCTGCGTGTTGAGATGGTTTATAAGCTTCTCAACTTCTCGTCATCTCTCTCAACGGAACGCAGGTTCCGCTCCGTATTTCTGGCCGGGGGCATCTATTTTGAGAGGTGGACCTATCCTTGGTCCACATGTATAAATAGGATACATTTCCTGTTTCATTTCATTGAGGAGAAGCGAAGGACACCATTGCTGAAAGCGGTCCAAAAAAACCTGGCTATGCTAGGTTCTCACTTAACCAGGTGGAGGCATCTGAATGTTCTTCTCTTAGACCACCAGAAATGTTGATATGATGAAGTTCCTTGGGATTCTTCCTTGAGATTATGTTGCTGAAGCTAAACAGAATGCAGACAGATATGGACTTTGTAAAAGGTTGTCCGTTATGGTTGCAAACCAAGTTGAGGTTCCAGCTTGGCTGGAGGAGCATTTCTGTCTTTCTCTCCCTCATTCTCAGACATGTTCTTGGCTTCAAACAGCATGCTAAACTCCCAAGGTAGGTGAAGAACTCCTGTGTTCCCAGAACAGATGATGTTCCACGAAATATGGTGGTTGAAACTGATGATCTGGCTTACACTATCCGCTAAAGTATTGGGTGGGTTTCCAAAATATGTTGCACCATGAAGAACCAATTCCATTTGAACCCAGACTAGTATATTGTGTGAACATGGGTTAGCATTAGGGTTACCTAATTAGATCAGGTCCACATGTGAAGGTCTAATTAAATTGATTTATTGTTACTTTTGTCTATGCGCAGGAATCTTCTCAACTAACAGCTTGGAGTTAGGTATGGGTCAACGGAATTCAAGGGAAGTTGGACTTAGTCCGCTTTGTGGCTACTTAGGGATTCTAGGCTGATCCTTCTTTTAACTCCGTCCCCAGGTTCTACCACTCCTTCCCCTACATCGACAACTCATGAGGCAACTTTGGGAAGGTCTTGTGGGCCTTCATCCATGCTTGAGACTTGTTCTCAGGTTTCTGCATGTGGCCTTCTTCAGATTCACCTCACAACATTCTCCTTCCCTTTCCTTCCGAAGTTTGCTAGGTTGCATCCAGGGACAATCGATCTGCCTACCTTCCTTGGAAGAAGATCAGCCAATTTGGAATACATGGATTGCAGTCTTCAGCCTTAGGCCCTGGGAGAGGATGTATGAGTCATAGTTTCTGAGGATGGTTGGCAGCTCTGGGGGAATGTTAGATGAGGAAGCTTGAGTCACTTGAACTTCCTCTTCTGCTCCAATTAAGCGATGTTCGAGGTCGCCCTTAAGTCATCTTGGCAATGAGAAGGATTGCCTTCTTCCATGCAGGAAGGGGCAAATCAAGCCTTGACTAGATTCAGTCAACCCCAGGCAGCTCATTAAGCACATCTGAAGCTTGTAATATGGCATCCTGTCAACCAGGAATTCTGACATGGACGATGGAGAGAAAAAGACTTGGGCTTACATTTAAGGTTATGAAGATAGAGGCGGAGAAGAGGTCCACAGGTGTCTGCTGATCTTCTTCTTGTGCCATATCCATCATCGGATGTTGGCAATCATGTTGGCGATCCTATTTTTGATCAACAGCCACATGAAAAAGTCCTGCTGTGTTTTGTCCCAACCGGTCTCTTAGATTTTGAAGCCATGATGTTCTTCTTCTGCCTGGACCTCATTTGCCTTCAACCTTTCCCTGGAGGATGAAATGAAGGATGCCGTATTTTTCTGGGTATCACATCACATGTCCGAAATATTCCAACTTTCGCTTTTTTATGGTTTTGATGATTTCCCTTGGCTTTCCCAGACAGCTTATCTACTCCTCGTTTCTGAGGACTTAAGAATTTAAGGATGGTATATTAATATCCTAGGAATCACGTTTATTCTTTCCTGGATTAGTCAACTGGGTGAGACCACTGCAGCTGCCCAAAAAATGATATAGGAATATATAATAAAAATGATATATCTGGAATGATATAGGGTCTCCTGCTTGATCAGGGAGCTGGACTCTTCTTCTTCTTCTTCTTCTTCTTCTTCTTCTTCTTCTTCTTCTTCTTCTTCTTCTTCTTCTTCTTCTTCTTCTTCTTCTTCTTCTTCTTCTTCTTCTTCTTCTTCTTCTTCTTCTTCTTCTTCTTCTTCTTCTTCTTCTTCTTCCATATCTGTCATCGGATGTTGGCAATCATGGTGGCGATCCTATTTTTTATCAACAGCCACATGAAAAAGTGCTGTTGAGTTTTGTCCAAACCGGTCCCTTAGATTTTGAAGCCATGATGTTCTTCCTCTGCCTGGACCTCGTTTGCCTTCAACCTTTCCCTGGAGGATGAAATGAAGAATGCCGTATTTTTTCCGGGTGTCCGGAATATTCTAACTTTCACTTTTTAATGGTTTGGATGATTTCCCTTGGCTTTTCCCAGCCGGCTTATCACCTCCTCATTTCTGATTTTGTCAACCCTACCTCTACGTAACAGCTGCCTGTAAATCCACATTTCAAATGCTTCTGGTCTCTTCAAGTGGCTTTCCGTCAGAAACCAACTCTCTAGAGCAGGGTAGAAAAGATGTAACATCTGGCAAGGTTGATTTTGCAATCTTAGGCTTATGTCATGACTGCAGAAGACTGCAGATGTCTGCTGCTGATGGCCTCTTTCGACTTATATCAATACAACTGGAAGGAGCTTTATTGCAGACATAGTGGCTATGGTGCAAAGAGCTGAAGAAGCAATGAATTTTTTTTTGAAAAAGTTTTTTATTTTTTTCTCCTCATAAACATATCTTAAATGTACATTTTCTTATCTAACATACATACTTTCTTTTAACTTTCATACTAATATAAGCTTCATCCTAAACCATTTAAGAATATTCGGGGTTGCTCTTCTACCATTTCATCTCCCTTGTTTTTGCAACAGTCCTTCTTCTCCCTCTCCTCTCTTTGCTTTCCCTCCCAGCTACTCTTCTACTTTCTTCTTTCCTCCTCTCCTTCTCCTTCTCTCCTTCCCTTTCCCCCACACCTTCCTCCCTTCTAACCTTCTCTCCTACTCTTGTTTCCCATCTCTTTCTTCCTCTTCCCTTTCTTCTTTCCCTCTCTCTCCTTCCTCTCTCCTCTCCTCTATCCCTCTCCATTCTCTCTCTATTGTTGTATTCATTTTCAATTTAGTATTTTCCAAAGTGGTATTCGAGCAATCCCGATTTTTTACTTTCTTTTCAATTACTTTTTCATTTTACTAAATGCAGACATATCATCATAAATGTACATTATATAATAAAAAACAATGAATTCTGTGGACCAGAGTGGCTGCCAAGTGTCCAGTTGACAGGCTGCAGAACCAAATCATGACTGAGTTGGGGGGAGGGGCAAAATCCAGTCCTGTGTTCCACCAACTGGGAAGGAAGTTCCCTCAAATCCATCACCATCACCTCTATCTTCTTCATCATCTCCATCTCTCCATCTCCATCTCCATCACCTTATCTTCTTCATCATCTCCATCTCCATCTCCATCACCTCTATCTTCTTCATCATCTCCATCTCTCCATCTCCATCTCCATCACCTTATCTTCTTCATCATCTCCATCTCCATCACCTCTATCTTCTTCATCTCCATCTCTCCATCTCCATCTCCATCACCTCTATCTTCTTCATCATCTCCATCTCTCCATCTCCATCACCTCTATCTTCATCACCTCTATCTCCATCACCTCTATCTTCTTCATCATCTCCATCTCTCCATCTCCATCACCTCTATCTTCATCACCTCTATCTACATCACCTCTATCTTCTTCATCATCTCCATCTCTCCATCTCCATCTCTGTCTCCATCACTTCTATCTTCTTCATCATCTCCATCTCTCTAACTCCATCTCCATCACCTCTATCTCGATATCGCCAGACTCACAGACACACATATGCAAATATGCACACATGCATATTTGCTCTACAAGTGTAAATATTGAGCTTTGTTTTTAATCACCAGCTTTGGATTTTTGGAAAATCCAAAGCTGGTGCTTAATTTTGAAAATTAAGAACCCGTCTCCCTTTCCAAGCCCCCTCCCTACTCCCCACATTGGCTTGATCAGCCTCGATTAGGAAATGCTGTTTGATATGTTGCTGAATCTTTCGCTTTGACAGGGGACTATCCAACTTTCGGCATGTGGCATCCCCCTCGAGCCATTCCCAAATCATCTCATCTTTACAGCTGCATGTAACATCATGTTTTCTTCGCTGTATTGGAAGCTTCGGAAGCCAGCAAAGAACAAGGAGGTGGTTGGGGCAAGGGGGGGGGGGAAGGAGGTTGGGAGAGAACGAAAGCAAAGGCCTATCCCTTAATTAAGAAAACCAAACACATCAGACTGTTGGGTAATTATGGCTTTAACTACAGCTCTCACACAAGGGACTTAAACCAGGCAGCGTTTTATAAGGATAAGTTAATTAATATTTATATATTACCTGGAATGTGCAACATGACCAAGAACGCACTGAAAACAGGGTTATGAAAGAGCGACGTTCTGAAGTGGTTTTTCACACCTTCCCAGCAAGTTCTTATTCTCCTTCTTGGGCTGTTTGATGCAACGACTGTTGTTTTTTGGGGGGGGGGTTGGGCGCCCCCTTTTTTTTGTGGTGTCAACTGACTGCTTTGACAATGAGTTTCTCTGCCTTGCAACTTCTCGGAAACTCGGCGTTCCCAGGTGCTTGAAGGTTTCTTTTGAATGTCTCTTGTGTGTGTGTGTTGGAGATGGATTTATTTCTGGAATAGAATAGAATAGAATAGAATAATTTTATTTCTATACCGCCCTTCTCCCGAAGGACTCAGGGCGGTGTACAGCCTATTAAAAGCACAAGACAAACATCAATTAAAATAATTGAAAATTATTAAATAATTCGTCTCAATTTAAAACCCCAGAAATTTAAAACACCCAATTTAAAATTATTATGTTGATAGCCCTGCCTGGCGGAACAACAGGGTCTTGAGTGCACAGAGAAATACCCAGAGGTCGGAGATCTTACACATTTCTGGGGGCAGTTCATTCCACAGGGCAGGGGCTCCCACAGAGAAGGCCCTCCCCCTGGGTGTCGCCAGCCGACATAACTTGGCCAATGGCACCCTGAGGAGACCCTCTCTGTGGGAGCGGACTGGCCGGTGGGAGGCTATTGGTGGCAGAAGTCAGTCTTGAAGGTACCCGGGTCCTATGCCATGGAGCGCTTTAAAGGTGGTGACCAACACCTTGAATCGCACCCGGAAGATCACTGGGAGCCAGTGCAGCTCGCGCAGGAGGGGTATCACGTGGGCACAACGAGTTGCGCCCATAACCACCCACGCGGCCGCATTCTGGACCAGTTGGAGCCTCCAAGTGCTCTTCAAGGGGAGCCCCATGGAAGTAGGGAAGCATGTGGCCCATGTGGCTGTTTGCTGTTCCACGACTTTCCATCGTCCCAGAGCCTCCCTAGCCTAATCTGTCATAACTGCCTGGGAGGAATACCCTGTAGGAGATGCCCTGTAGGAAGCAAGGAAGTACATGGAGCAGGGGTGACCAACCTTTCAGACCTCAGGGACCACTAAATTCATAATTTTAAATCCCGCGGACCACTAATATGATCTGCCTAATGACCAGCTGGATGGGCATGGCTAGGTGGTCATGTGACTGGGTGGGCATGGCCAACTCCTCGCCTCCCTGCCCAGGCTCCTTAGGGCCCCAACAGGAAGCAGTTCCTGGAGCTAAGCAGCCACCATGAGAAAGAGTTAGCAAAACAGCTCAGTTCAAATTGGATCTGACCGAGAAGGAGGCTCATTAGAAGCACCTCACTGAGGACTAGGAGCATAGGCTTTCCAAGCAGAAGGAAGACCTGTGGGAGTGCAAGGCCAGGTACTGGCGCCCGGAGGCTCAGTGAGCTGAGATGGTCACCCAGTTCCAGGCCATGATGCAGTCCCACTGGAACGAGGCCCTCCGGCTCTTCGCCACCAGCGGTGCTTCCCTCCAGCCTTGGATGGAGGATAAGGAGAACATGGAGCAAACAGGGAAGACAGGAAAGAGGTCATGGTGGACTGGGCAGGACTGGAAGAGGATGGGGAGAATGGGGAGGAAGATGGGGAGGAGAGCAAAGGGGACTGGGAAAAGAAGAGGGAGGAAAATGGGAAGAGAGCGGGAGGAAGGATAAGGAAGAGGATAAGGAGGACTGGGGGAGGACATCCCCAAATATCCCAAATTCACCACAGTTCACTCCCACGGTAGTCTGTAAGCCATTGATATCCAGTAGAATCCTAACTTTGAATTGTTCACTCTCTACTCTCTTACAGGACGGTTTCCCAATCTTCATACTATCCACTCATGAAAAGGACCTTCACTCATGGTTCTCCAGACAGTCATGTTGACCTCTGACTGCTGATTCAGACAGCCTTTTTTGGACACGTGGGCTCCCTTGGATTCGGTGAAGTTGGTAACAGAAGGTTGCTCCAAGGCTGCCTCTCTTGAAGAACGTTGGGTCCTCCTCAGTGTTTTTGAGTCAATCCATTTAGAAGAGTAAATTGATAATCTTCTAAAGAAGAGTCCTTCAGGAGAAGTAGCTGAGAACCACACCTAGAAGACTGCATCCAGTTTGAGTCACCACACTATAAAAAAGACAATGAGATGCTGGAAAGAGCACAGAGAAGAGCAACCAAGATGATGAGGGGACTGGAGGCTAAAACATACTGTCAGCCCTGGAGGCTATTTTTTTCTTTGGATCTTCAGGGCTGCCACACTTAGTGCTGTGGGAAACTGGGATTGCATGGAGTTGCAGGGATGTCTAGCCATAATAACATTCTTTTCTCTGAGAGTCAAGGACATCCATCCTGCACCTGGAATGGTGTGACTGGGAGGTATCTCCAGTTGGGACGGTGCATCGATTGGACCATGTGATGGACATGTGGATGCAGAGGGAAGGGACTTGGACTTTCTTTTGGATGGGGAAAACATGGAAGCTTTCAGATTCAGGTTTTCCCAGCTGTGCCAATATGACATGTCTAATAAAATGGAACTTTGAGGAACTTTTAGACTTGGAGTCTTCTTTCGTTGGGGGTGTTACTTGGCACCCTGAGACATACGATGAATGGTTGCATGGAACTGGGCATGGCTAATCTAGTGAAGAGAAGGAACAGGGGAGACATGATAGTAGGGTTCTCATATTTGAGGGGCTGCCACAGAGAGGAGGGAGGGCCAAGCTATTTTCCAAGGCACCTGAAGGCCAGACAAGGAATAATGGATGGAAACAAGGAGAGATTTAACCTGGAAATAAGGAGAAATTTTCTGACAGTGAGAATCATCAACCGATGGAACAGAAGTTGCCTTCAGAAGTTGGGGGAGCTTCACCACTGGTAGCTTTCAAGAAGAGACTGGACAGCCATCTGTCAGAAATGGTGTAGGATCTCCAGCTTGGGCTAGATGACCTACAAAGTCCCTTCCAACTCTATTAATCTGTATTTGTATCTTGATCTTGGATGCCTTGATAAATAGATTCTCTGGAGACCTCTGGCCCAAGACAATTCACTGATGGCCTAGCTTTGGACTCTCATCAGTTCTTCTGCTGATTCAGTTCCTTCACTCTCAAGATCAAAGTTCTTCTGGTTCACTTCTTCTTTTTTTTTTCAAGGGAGGTAGCCTTTTCCTTATATCAGATTTCTCCACATCTTTCTGGAAGCGTCACAAAAGAAGAGGAAAAGATCTGAGAACATCCTTGACTGTTTGACAGATGACATTTTGGTGGGTTCCAACTCTTTCCCCATCCTCCGTGGCCTCCTTCGGGTGCCCTTAAACACAGTGTCTTTCTTGTGCTTAGGCGCAACCATTGAGTAAATTTCTCAAACCACTAATTATAGGGAATGGAATCCCGTCTCTTTCATCCTGGGAGCTACACGGCTGCTGGAAGGAATCAAAAGGGAAAACATGAGGCATTGAAATGCTCCAACAGCTTGCTGATGTGTGTTGGCATCGAGAGCGATCGCTTTTTTTTTCCCCTCCCTTTTTTCTTTTCTTCTTTGTGCAAAGTTCCAGAGGAGCTAAGTGCAACAGAAACAAAAAAAAAAAAAAAAAAAAAAAGAAAAAAGAAAAAAAGAAGACTTTTTTCACTTCTGGCAACAGTTAGAGAAAGAGTTATCCACTCATTTTTTTTTTTTATTTTTCTGGTATGACAATCCACAATCTCTGGAAAAGCATCCAAGTCTTTGATTCTAAGAGACACCTGATTTGTGTGGCTGTCTCTAGTTACTTAGCAGGTAATTGTGGCGGATAATTATGGCCAAAATTGCCTGGATGTTGGGCCAGTCTTTCAACTTGAACTATTATGTGGCAACTTATCCCAGTTTAGCTTCTTCTCTCTTTTTTTGTCTTTGCCCAAGAAATATCTTCTAGTCCAGGTGTCAGCAACCTGTGGCTCCGGAGCTGCATGTGGCTCTTTGGGCCCTCTGCTGTGGCTCCCTGTCTGGCCTCACCCCTCGCTCTCCCCTCCCCTTCCAGACACTCCTCACCTGGCCTGAGAAGGTAAGGGTGATGGCAGGGGATGGAGAAGTGGCCAGGGCAGAGACAGAGACAGGTTGGCCACGCCCACCCAGGTTTTGTGGTTCCCGGTGTTTTCTTTTCTGTGGGAAACGGATCCAAATGGCTCTTTGAGTGTTTAAGGTTGCAGACCCCTGTTCTAGTCAATCTACAAGACCAGTAGCAAAACATCAATAGAGATGGTTAAGGAAAGATTTTTCTATTTGCCCAGTGTTGCAAATTAGTTGTGCGTTTGATTTCTGGATGGACCGAAAATCAAATATGGGAAAAAAACAACCATAGATTTGAAACCAACTTTGCCCTGAAGGATAATGAGATTAGCAGACAGAGTCAAAGAGTAAGCAATAAGTTAAGTACGTGATGGACAAAGCTCTCGGCAAGAAAACGCCACGGGATCTCAAAATGGAAGACAAAATTCTGTGGAAACTCCAAGCTAAAACTAGTGGATAATTTAAAACTTTCAAAATGATTGTTGTTATTATTATTATTTTTTTTAAAAAAAGCTGTGTTGTAATTATGAATGGTAACTGGATCATTTTAAGAAATTGCATTGTTCGTTTTTGACTTTTGCAATGTGTGTTGAAGGCCTTGTTAAGAAAGCAAGGGAGCCAACGAGAACATTGATTTAAAGCTCAAATGGACCATCAAATATCTTGAAGCTTGGTAGATCCTTGGTAGGCCAAACACTTTGTACCTTCTGTATCTTCTAAGGTTATCCTAAAGGTAAAACATAGAGAAGACATGACACTTCACTGTCTTCAACTCTAGAAATGCAATGAGTTGCATTATTTAACGGCAAGCCAAGATATTTCAAAGTATGTACAGCTGGAAAATGGAGAAGCTAAAGATTAGGTCCCGCTGAAGTCAACAGATGTAGTTAAGCATCCATTGCAATGAAATTTTTCAAACATTGATAGTCTTGGATAGATTTTATGGAGCTCAACATTCAGAAGAGCATCATTCATGCACATATCTCCTTGTTCCTTGGCCCACAGATATTGGTGGCCATCAACCAAGTTCACTTAGACTTGTGAAGCAGAGATGAGTGGTTAAGGCGATCCCAGAGGCAATTTTTAGTGTGATGAGTTACCACAGATCTCTTAACATATATTCATGTCCCTTGACGGCCCTCCAAAGAACCAAGCCATGATAAATTTCATTTCATTTCATTTCATTTCATTTCATTTATTCAAATTTCTATACCGCCCTTCTCCTTTCGGACTCAGGGCGGTGAACAGCCAGATAAAAAACATCTATACAAACATCACAGTTAAAAAATAAAGTTAAAATAATTTATAAATTTGGCCCATAATTTAAAACTTGTCAATTAAAATAAATATTAAAATTTTAAAACTAACCCTAAAATCAGGACAGACCGGCTAGCTGAAAAAAATAAGTTTTTAGGGCCCGACGAAAAATCCGGAGGTCGGAGATCACTCGTATCTCTGGGGATAGATTGTTCCATAGGGTAGGTGCCACCACAGAGAAGGCTCTCCTCCTGGGGGTCGCCAGCCGGCATTGTCTGGCCGACGGCACCCTGAGGAGGCCCTCTCTGTGGGAGCGAACCGGCCGGTGGGAGGCTATTGGTGGCAGAAGGCGGTCCCGTAAGTACCCTGGCCCTTGTTGGTGAATAGCTCAGGTGAATGAACCATCAAACAATGCCCAACAGCAAGCCCACCTCAAACTAATTCCTTGGTGTTGCTTCAACTTATCTTAACGAAACAACGAGGAGCAAAATAACCAGGACAGAAAACGTGGCCTTGAAACCATCCCTTAGCAAACTTGGTAAGACCTCACAGCCTCTTTTCTTTAAGTTCAACCCAGGGTGGTTCCACCTACTTGGTTAATTGCTGTTAGCAAGCCTGGCCTTGTGGTGGTGGTGGGGTTAATGATTCACTTATCGAGCCCGATTGGCCTTTTTTCATATCAGTTCGCCCGACCAATCGGATGCTGAAATGGGACGGTTTATTTGTTCAGCCATTGACTTTGGGAGGTGGTAACCAAGAAGCTTAAGAGCTCGGGCGATCCGAAAAAAAATTCCAGAGATGCTTTCCTTGGCTCGTTAAAGGAGAACTGTTTGGGAGTTGATAAATGAGAAGATGATGGAGGGCAATTAGCAAAGCAGAATGCTGGTGGGGAGGTGGGGAGCTGCCTTATCTGTAAGCGATAGGGGGGAAAGAGGCAACGGGGCAGGAATTTGGCGGGCAGCTTAAAGCCATGGACTTCTGACAATGAGTAACTTCTGTCTCTGGAAAGTGATTAGCGCTCTGTGCTTCCTGCCCACCAGGTTATAAACACACCTATTTAGGTGGAATTCCGTCACCATGGCTGAAAGGAAGCTGAAGGGAAGCCCATTCTTCTCCTCCTCGTTCAGAAGCCGCAATGCGTGTCCAGGAGTGCAACGCACATTCCAACCACACAATTAGAATAGAATAGAATTCTTTATTGGCCAAGTGTGATTGGACACACAAGGAAGTTGTCTTTGGTGCATATTCTCTCCGTGTACATAAAAAAAAAGATACATTCATTAAGAATCATAAGGTACAACACTAATGATAGTCAAAGGGAACAAATAAGCAATCGAATCATATTAGGAAACAGTCAATATAAATCGTAAGGATACCAGCAACAAAGTTACAGTCATATAGTCCAGTGGTAGGTTGCCCTCAGTTCGGACCGGTTCTATAGAACCGGTAGTAAAACCGATGGGAGGCTCCGCCCACCAGCCCCCACGTCATCAGTAAGCTTCTACGCACGCACAGAAGCGCACGGGCATGGCCCTGTTGCGAACTAGTAGTAAAGGTAAGTAGAACCCATCCCTGATATAGTCCTAAGTGGGAGGAGATGGGTGATAGGAACAATGAGAAGATTAATAGTAGTGCAGACTTAGTAACTAGTTTGACAGTGTTGAGGGAATTAGTTGTTTAGCAGAGTGATGGCGTTCGGGGAAAAAACTGTCCTTGTGTCTAGTTGTTCTGGTGTGCAGTGCTCTATAGCGTCGTTTTGAGGGTAGGAGTTGAAACAGTTGATGTCCAGGATGTGAGAGGTCTGTAGATATTTTCACAGGCCTCTTGTTGAGTCGTGCAGTATACAGGTCTTCAACGGAAGGCAGGTTGGTAGCCATGTTTTCTTTCTGCAGTTGGTGGTTGTTGGTTTTTTTTGAAAGAGTGGGATTGCTTAGCTTCCTCCTGTCACCTGCTGGGCCAACACATCACTGTTCACACCAATTGCTAGGTGTTGCCACCCATGGTAGAAGCTTATAAATGTCCTTGATGTTCAACAGAGGAGGGCAACTTTAAGATCCTAGAAGACATATGGCCACTAAAAAGCCTTAACCTTCTATTTTACAGTATCCTTCCCCTGCCACACCTACCAAGCCACCCCCACCAAGCCACACTCACACAACCGGTAGTAAAAAATTTTAAAAGCCACCACTGCACTGGACCCGATGTCTCACTCAGCCACAGAAATTTTGGTCGCAGTTGTGGTCATAAGTCGAGGACTACCTGTCTCCATGGAGATCGTTCTATCGATTTGCAATTAAACATAGTTTTTGATTCGGCACGACTGGCTTTTTGAGAGTGTGTTACGTCACACGTATCACACAAAGAATGTGTGGGGCTAAGAGAAGACGTAGCATCAAAATGAAATGAACGGACAGCTGCAGAAATTCAAGATGACAGAAAGCCCCCTCCCAGATTTCCCCTTAAAAAACTGGGAGAGATGGCGGAGAAATTCTTCCAGCTTATAATTTAATGCAAATTTATCTAACTCGTGCTTCCCTTTACTTTTATTTTCGGGGAGATTAAGTGTGACCGTTGATATGTATACACTTTTCCAGATGTTATTTTCCAAAATAACAAAAAACACAACGATCCAGTAGTTAGGGAAGAGTTGTGGCCCTCTAAAGCACGTCATGCTGAAAATATGTACATCATTTTGGTGGAAACTTGTTGGCAAAAAGTTACGACACACAGGGAGGAAGAATGGCTATGTTAGAGGAGGGGGAATCGTAAAAAAATCGACATCAATTTGAAATGCAGAATTGCTGGTTGAGAAATTCATGCAGAAACGAGATGGACAAACGTTAAGTCTGGAAAACAAATCCTTGAAATTATATATACATACATTGCTCCTGGAAGCATGAAGCCGAGAACACCAGCCTGAAGATGACGAATGAGACTTCGTCGAAACGTCGCCAAGACACTTCCAATTTTACGTGGGAGAAGACCCGAATAACCAAAGACCTACATACAAACACCTGCGAAAACCTGAGAAAACATACATGCATACATATATATATATATATATATTCTCTGTGGGGGCAGGTTGTTGCGACAGCCACCAATCAGTGTGTGAAGCTTCCTTCTTGATAAATAGAACAGAATAGAATAACAGAGTTGGAAGGGACCTTGGAGGTCTTCTAGTCCAACCCCCTGCTTAGGCAGGAAAACTTACACCACTTCAGACAAATGGTTGTCCAACCTCTTCTTAAAAACTTCCAGTGTTGGAACATTCACAACTTCTGGAGGCAAGTTGTTCCACTGGTTAATTGTTCTAACTGTCAGGAAATTTCTCCTTAGTTCTAAGTTGCTTCTCTCCTTGATGAGTTTCCATCCGTTGCTTCTTGTCCTGCCCTCAGGTGCTTTGGAGAATAGCTTGACTCCCTCTTCTTTGCCCCTGAGATATTGGAAGACTGCTATCATGTCACCCCTAGTCCTTCTTTTCATTAAACTAGACATACCCATTTCCTGCAATTATTCTTCGTATTTTTTTCCCTTCAGTCTCCTAATTATTTTTGGGACATCCAGGGACACACATTATAATCTTGAAAAATAGGTGTGTGCAACCTTGGCTAACTTAGAAAGCTAAACAAGATAAAGATAAAGGTTCCCCTCAAACATAGGTTCTTTGCCAGGTTTATTGTTGTTGTTATTAATATTTCATCTCCTGAGATTTTTCAGCTGCTGTGAATAAGGTAAAGCTTCCCCTTGCACATATGTGCTAGTCGTTCCTGACTCTAGGGGGCGGTACTCATCCCCGTTTCAAAGCCGAAGAGCCAGCGCTGTCCAAAGACGTCTCCGTGGTCATGTGGCCGGCATGACTCAATGCCAAAGGTACACAGGACGCTGTTCCCTTCCCACCAAAGGTGGTCCCTATTTTTCTACTTGCATGTTTTTTTACGTGCTTTCGAACTGCTAGGTTGGCAGAAGCTGGGACAAGTCACGGGAGCTCACCCCGTCATGCGGCACTAGGGATTCGAACCGCTGAACTGCCGACCTTTCGATCGACAAGCTCAGCGTCTTAGCCAGTGAGCCACCATGTCTCAGGGTAGACACTGGTTTTTATTTGGAAGAGAAAGTCCAGAGCTGGAGGCTACACTGGAAGCAAAAAAATTAAAATAAAAAATAAAGTAAGTCTGGAAGAACCTGACTTTTGCATGGGTGGGTCTGTGTAAGTCACCAGCAGCTGAGCTCAACTTGAAGATGGCGTGACTTTAATGAGGTTAGGGGAGCAGAAATGATTAATTAAGGCAGGCTGAAATCAGGCACTGCTCGTAAACGTGATGAAATGGTTGTCAACAAAGGTCTACTAAGGTGATGCAATTCAACTTGAGGAGTTGCTTTGGAAAGGGTAGGAGGCAGAACGTAACTCCTGTTTTTGACTTTGGAAAGAAGCGATTTTGTTCTCCGGGATTGCTGGGCTGTTCGGAGGGAGCTTCAGCTGAGAGAGCGAAGAGACAGAGATGGAAGTGCCTAGAGCGGCTCCATGTTCAGTAGACCTCTCTAGGAGATTGGCTCAGCCTCAGGGGTCCTGAGCCAACTTACTCCCACCCCCTTAAGCTGTTCATAGGTTTGCATGATCCACAGGACCAGGAGTGGTATTCGCTTACCTTCACTACAGGTTCGCAAATGCTCCGCTGGCACGTGCCACCTCCGTGCATCCCAGGGCCTTACACACATCCACAGAGACTCAAAAATGGGACATGATGACATCCAGGAGGGTGGCAGAGCCTCCAGCAGCCACTGCTACTCGTTTTCCCAAACTGGATACAATCAGATGAATACCCCCAGTGCACAGGACCCAAGAATTTAGGCCTTAATCCTGCCTAAATAAAACCAGATCTAAATTGAACTCTCCTGGTTAACGGAGTTGTTTCTTCTAGGAATGATTGATAAGAAAATGGAGAAAAGTTTGTACACCATTTATTTATTTTATTTTTATTTTATTGAATTTCTATACCGCCCTACTCCCGAAGGACTCAGGGCGGGGCACAGCCATGAAATAAAACACATAGATATACAAAATTTAAAATCGAATAAAATGAATTAAATAAATTTGGCTGAATTAATACCCATAATTTAAAATTCCCATATTTTAAAATACAGTAAAAATTTAAAATTTACACTTAAAAGGGAGAAGATTTAGGCGAGGCCAGCTTGATGAAATAACAGCGTCTTCAGCTCGCGGCGGAAGGTGCGCAGGTCCGGAATCCTCCGTATCTCTGGGGGGAGCTCATTCCAGATCGTCGGTGCCCCCACAGAGAAGGCTCTCCCCCTAGGGGCCGACAGCCGACATTGCTTGGCCGACGGCACCTGGAGGAGCCCCTCTCTGTGGGAGCGTACTGGTCGGTGGGAGGCTATTGATGGTAGTAGGTGGTCCCGTAAGTAACCAGGTCCTAAGCCATGGAGCGCTTTAAAGGTGGTAACCAGAACCTTGAAGCGCACCCGGAAGACCACCGGGAGCCAGTGCAGCTCGTGCAGGAGAGGTGTTACATGGGAGCTCCACGTTGCTCCCATAACCACCTGCGCGGCCGCACCATATATATGTACACCATAACATTGCATATATTAACGGCGGCCAGAATTGCTCTGGCGCAAATGTGGAAACAGATCAATACACCACCTGAAGACATAAGTAATTAAAAAAAATCCTCGAATGTGCTGAAATGGATAAAATGACAATGGAGATTAAAGAAAGAGATGCTTCGGACCACTATAAAGTGTGGAATAGATTCTATACGTGGCTAGAAAATAGAAATCCGAACAAGAAATGAGAATGTAAATCGGAAATTTGACCAGTTGGAATCTAAGAGTATTGAATACCGGTAAGGATGAAATATTGACTAGGTTAATAAATAGGATGTTAAGTATATATAACGAATTAGTTTATAAGAATGTTCAATATGGTTATACCAGGGGTGAAATGCTTCCGGTTCGGACCGGATCGCCCGATCCGGTAGTGATGGAGGCGGGTGGTTTGGAGAACCGGTAGAAAAAAACCATTTTTTTCTTTTAAATGCCTCTGATGATCCCAGCTGAGTTGCCTGATCGTCAGAGGCATTTAAAAGAAAAAAAGCCTCTGCTGATCAGGCAACTCAGCTGGGATCGTCAGAGCCTTTGAAAAGCATTTTTTTACAACCTCTGCCGAAGAGGTTGTAGAAAAAAAATGGTTTTAAAAGTTAAAAAAAAAAAATTGGCCACGCCCACCCAGTCACATTACCCCCCCCCCCTCCACCAAGCCACGCCCACAGAACCGGTAGTAACAAATTTTAGATTTCACCACTGGGTTATAAGAGAACGATTAGGACGATTGAATGGAAAAGTAAAGATAATTGTCGATGCAGAAAGTTGTAAAATATTATATCATGTCGTTATTCATGTTTTGTATTTTACTACTTGCTGTATGTGTGTGTTTTTTTCCTTTTTTTCGTCTTTTTTTTTCTTTTCATTTTTTTGTCTTTTTCCATTACGTTTTTGGTTTTAAAAATGTAAAATATTCAATAAAAAAAACTATTAAAAAAAAAAGAACTCTCCTGGTTTAGTTCAGTAATTCAGTTGTGCCGTTAGAGAGTTAGAGTAACACATTTCCTCTCGGTTGACCCAGTAAAGCCAATAAAATAAAATAAAATAAAAATGTCCAAATTTAGCGAAGCCCCAGCCCCTAAAATGTCACCCACCCTTCTTTCAAGAGAAATGAAACCTTCCTGGCTTAGTTCTGTGGGAAGAAATATCTATTCTGGTTCAGTTCCAAGCCGGGAGAAAGACACTGGAAACATGGAGGCTGATTGGAAAGAAGGTTTAATGATGAAGCAAAAGCACACCTGTGGCTCTGGGCAGCTGACCACATGGAGTTGAGAGTGGGGGATGGGTATTTATACTTTCTCTTGGGCTTTGCACTTGAGCTTCCTGTTCCTGTGCAAGAACATGTATTCTATTGGTTGTTGTCAGACTCCCACGGGGCCATGTACCCAGTGATGAAATTCAATTTTTTTTTTACTACCGGTTCTATGGGCGTGTCTTGGTGGGCGTGGCAGGGGAAGGATACTGCAAAATCCCCATTCCCACCCCACTCCAAGGGAAGGATACTGCAAAATCCCCATCCCCACCCCACTCCAGGGGAAGGATACTGCCCTTAAAACCCATTTTTTCCAGCAAGCCGGGCTGGCTTAGGAAGAAATTTTTTTAAAATTTTTAAATATTTAATTGGTTTGTGGTTTTTTAAATTTTGGGCCAAATTTATATAGATTTTAATTGTTTTTAATATTTGTATTTCATGTTTTTAATTCTGGCTGTGCACCGCCCTGAGTCCTCAGGGAGAAGGGCGGTATATAAATTGAAAAATAAATAAATAATAATAATAAAATACTGCAAAATCCCCAGTCCCACCCCACTCCAGGGGAAGGATACTGCAAAATCCCCATTCCCACCCCACTCCAGGGGAAGGATACTGCAAAATCCCCATTCCCTCCCCACTCCAGGAGAAGGATACTGCAAAATCCCCATTCCCACCCCACTCTGGGGCCAGCCAGAGGTGGTATTTGCTGGTTCTCCAAACTACTCAAAATTTCCGCTACCGGTTCTCCCGAACCTGTCAGAACCTGCTGGATTCCACCCCTGCGTGTACCAATCCTAGGAGTTTGTCTGAGGTAAACTTGGTTGAATTTTGAACTGCTGGGGATGGTGCAACTGAGATGATGCAATGAAGGGACTTTGGGCAATTCCTATTGTGGCTGAGGGCTACTTTTGTTGAATCTTGGGTGAGGGTATTTGCTTATGAATAGAGCTAGCTCTCTCTCTCTTTATCTCTTAAGTGCTGACATCCGCTGAGGGCTATTGAGGAAGTTGGGGCTGCTTTCTCCCTCCAGGGAAATATAATATTCTGCCTTTTTAATATTTCCTAAAATATTTCATTCTTCTAGGAGATGGGTTGGGTGCTAACTTTCTGCAGTTCCTCTCCTCTGTATGTTCCCCAATGTGTCCCTTTTTCCTCCTGCTTTTCATTTTCAGTTCGTGGTTGGCTCCCCATTTTGGTTCCTTAGCTCTGATTCATGGCTTGATCCTCAGGTATGACTCCTGGGCTCCTCTCATCCTTCCTCCTGTTCAAAGAAGGGCCTCTGGATGAATTCCTGACCTTGACAGAGGATACACCGAGTCACAGAGGACTCTTGATTTGCCCACCCAACCAAATGCCCCAGAGAGAGGTCTTCTGCTTGTAACTCTTGTGATTCTTTGCAACGTCAGTGAAGCATATCACATCTGTCTCGGGTTTTTTTTTTTTTTTCCCCCTTTTCTTTTCTTGCTCCATTTATTTTTGTTCCCCTCGGATTTCTCACAGCCTTTAAACTCAGTGACAGAAATTCTATTCCGGGGTGATGGATCTTCTAAGGTCTAGGAACCTTCCTCCCTCCTTTCCTTCCTCCCTTCCTTCCTGCCATTAAGGCCTATCAGCCACTGCAAATTAAGCTCTTCAGAACTTCATCCGTAGGGCCATATATCACCGTAGAATCTGCAAACCGAGCTGTATTAAAAACAGATATTTTTTTTCCCCTTCCAAAGGCAAATTGGAAACCCAAATCCTGTAGACACCCAATGTCATTGTCCCTGCAATGCATCCTGGGATTGTCAGGCCTTTTATTGCCTGTGGTGAAGGATGAGATGGGGAATACAAACATACACCCACTCATCAGTCCAATTAATCAATAAATGCTCAGATGATACTACTCAACTGCAGCTAAAACTGTCTAGGTTGGTTTTTGAGGAATCTGATGACATACCAGTTCTCATCTCTAAGGTCTTTCTGTTCCTCCCCAGCTCAGATTCCTTGTAGAATCAAACTATGATGTCATTGGGATGGATCACCCATTAAGAAGCAATACATCCCCACGGCGGTGGGCTGCTGGGAGTTCACAGGAGTTCGGGAGAACCTCTAGCTAAGATTCTGTGCAGTTCGGAGAACCTCCAAATCCCATTCCTGCTTGGCCCCACCCACCCCACCCCGCCCCTCCCAGGAGTCCCCACACGGCCCATTTTGGATGCAGGTAAGTGCAGGGCGTGCACGGAAGTTTGAGGAGGGCGAAAAATGGACCTATCGAAAGTTCAGGAAGGATGGAAACGGGCCCATTTCCACCCTCCAGAGGGCCTCCGGAGCCTGGGGAGGCCGTTTTCTCCCTCCCAGAGGCTCAAGGAAAGCCTCCGGAGCCTGTGGAGGTCAAAAACACTTCCCCCAGCCGTGGTGTAGGAGGAGGACTAGGCCACGCCCACCATGGCCACGCCCATCCAGCAACTGGGGAGAGAACCCCTTGCTAAAACTTTTGAAGCCCACCTCTGCATCCTCCCCCATCCTAGGAAAGAATAAAAATGTATAAGAATGCAACTGTGCAATGTGGCAGTTAGAGATGAAGGAACTGTAACAACAGGTACTTAGAAATAGACAGGAGGCGACAAGATTTGGCAACAACAGGACGAGCAGCAAGCAGGGACGAAGGACACGTAAAGCTTAAGCAAGATATAACTCTATAGGGGCAAAATGACACGTAAGCTCAAGGCGAGGGGCAACTCCATAGACAGAGGGACACGTACCTTGCTTTTAAAGATAGGACATCAAAAACAGTAATAGCTTTGTGAAATGTTACTTTCCTATTTCTGGAAATCAGCTGTATAAAAGATGGTGCTATGGTATTATTCAGCTCCCAAATTGGACTGGGAAGCGCTTCAATAAAAGTTTTGCAAAAGTTTGTCTCTCATGTCTGGCTCCGATTGGATTCTGTACCAGGCTGAACCAATTTTTTGGACAACAATTGGTGAGCCGGCATTCAAATCCGGTCAACAGAAAATTGGAAAACAAAACCCATAATCCAATAACCTTTTTGTCATTGGCCTAGGGCAGGGGTCTGCAACCTTAAACACTCAAAGAGCCATTTGGACCCGTTTCCCACAGAAAAGAAAACACCGGGAGCCACAAAACTCTTCCCCGTGCCTGACTATTTCTTGAGTGGCCACAAAACTAGCAGATGTAGTTGAATTAAACCTTCTGAAACCTTTCTTTTCTTGAATTTATCCATGTTTGTCCTGCCGGGGGTTGAAAAGCTCAGTAAATTGCGTGCCAGAGGGTGTCGCACATTGGCGGTTGTGATGCATATTTTGAGTGACAGGGAGCCGCAGCAAAGGGGTGAAAGAGCCACATGAGGCTCCAGAGTCGCAGGTTGCTGACCCCTGCCCTAGGAAATTCTCTTTTTTTAAATTCCTTGGCTTTTTTGAATGATACATTTCAATAATGCTGACACAGATCATTGGAGGCCATCGATACGATTCACAGTATCGATGGCCTCCAAGTTTTCTTTCACTTGTTTATATGGGCCACAAACTTTACCATTAATTAATAATATTTATACTATTTGGGGGGGAAATGGGGGAAAAGATCATTTCAGGAGAAGTCTACAGGAGTCTTATTTCAGAGACAAGGAATGATATTTTTAATTTTTTTTCAGACATTAAAGATTGAGAGAAATGCCTTAAGTCAAGATGACCCAACATACAATATGTCTATTTAGATATTCAACGGTATGGAGAAAGGAATGGAGACCTTTAAAAATTCCAGAGGTCCTGCTGATTTTGGCAAGGTTTCCGTTTTCGAAAAGCCGTAGGCGAAGAAGCTGTTGGAAATCAGGACGTTGCTATATAAACATTCCGGATTTTCTAAGGTGCTAGACAGAAATGATCTCACCAATTTTATCATCATAATTTGTAAGATACCACCACAATGACTATCCCTGTGTTACCGACGCAGAGGAGGAAGCCTTGAGGTCGCATCACGAAACTTAGGTTATCACCCATAGGCTTAGCTTCTTCTAGATCTTCACTCAGCGGAGGTTGACTTCTTTTGTGGGCGGGAAGTCCTAGGATCAAACCTGGCATCTCCAGACAGGGCTGGAAAAACATCCTTCCTGAAACTCTGAGCAAAACTTCCCACCAGTCTTGTCTGAAATGAGCTGGTATCTCTGTGCCTGGGGAATTCTGGGAGTTGAAGTCCTACGCATCTTAAAGTTGTTGAGGTCGAAGGTTGAGGATGTCTCTAGAGCAGTGATGGCTAATCTTTTTGCCATTGTGTGCCAGGAAGGGGGGAGGTGGGGGAGGTTCGCGCACGCGCGTGCCCACACCCATAATTCTATGCGCCCCGCCCTGTGCATGCGCGCCCAACCTCCCCTCCCTCCTTGCTCCTGGCCCGTTTTTCTTTGTCACCTGGCTCCAGATCCTCTCTATGCATCTGGGGAGGGCGAAAACAGCCTTCCCCACCTACCCCCAGGACCTCCGCAGAAAACAGCTTGCTTCCCTACTTCTGGTGGACCCAAAAGGCCTGAAAATCAGGTGGCCGGCATGCACAAGCGCGTCAGAGCTGAGCTGGTGTGCCCACTGATATGGCTACGCGTGCCACCTGTGGCACGTGTGCCATAGGTTCGCCATCACGGCTCTAGAGATAGCAATGATTGTCTTGGTCTCTAGTTTTGTAAGAAAAGAAAACCAAGGAGAACCATGGTTCTGTAGACTTCTTTTAAGCTTGGAAATGAAAGACAGCATACGCCTGTGTTGGTAAAGAGATACAGAACCGGGCAGCAGTTCAACAGATGTTGGAGGAAGAGACGTGTTGCTGTTATGCTCGTCATGTGTCGCTATTATTAAAGCACAGATAAAGATGTGAAAGGACACCTTTATTTCATTGCCACCACAACGAAAGAAGCAGAACGTGGGCAGCTTCGTGGCAAGAAAGGAAATATTGACCTCGTGCAAATCAGCAGCATGAAGTTTGGGAGGTGAGTGGGTGGGATGATAGCCTGTGAAAATGTCAACATGATGATTGAAAAAATCATCTCTTCTTCTCTACTGGTAGAGAAGAACCAAACTCACCATCCTCCCAAATTGGAAAATCACAGAATAACAGAGTTGGAGGGGTACCTTGAGGGCAGAGGTGGGCTTCAAAAATTTTAGCAAGGGGTTCTCTGCCCGGCTGTTGGGTGGGCGTGGCCATTGTGGGCGTGGCCTAGTTGACCTCCTGCACCATGGCGGTGAGGGGGCGTTTTTGCCCTCCCTGGGCTCCGGAGGCTTTCCTTGAGCCTCCAGGAGGGTGAAAAAGGCCTCCCCAGGCTCTGGAGGCCATCTGGAGGCTGGAAACAGGCCCGTTTCCGGCCTTCCCGAACTTCCGGTAGGACTGTTTTTCGCCATCCCCGAGCCTCTGTGTGTGCCCTGCACTTACCTGCATCCAAAATGGGCGACATGGGGACTCCTGGGAGGGGAGAGGCAGGGTGAGTGAGGCCAGCCAGGAATGGGATTTTTTTGGGGGGGCTTCTCCGAACTGCGCAGAATCTTAGCTAGAGGTTCTCCTGAACCCCTACGAACCTCCACCAGCCCACCCTTACTTGGAGGTCTTCTAGTAGTCCAACTCCCTGCTCAAATAGGAGACCTTATATCATTCTGGACAACTGGCTGTCCAGTCTTTTCTTGAAAACCTCCAGTGATGGAGCACCCATCACTTCTGAAGATAAGCCATTCCACTGATTCATTGTTCTCACCTTCAGGAAATTTCTCCTTAATTCTAGGTTGTTTCTCTCTCCTTGATGAGTTTCCATTGATTGCTACTTGTTCTGCCCTCAGGTCCTTTGGAGAATTTAGAGAATTTGGAGAATGATGGCTTAGGGCCGGGGTACTTACGGGACCATCTTCTGCCACCAATTGTCTCCCACCAGCCAGTTCGCTCCCACAGAGAGGGCCTCCTCAGGGTGCCGTCGGCCAGACAATGTCGGCTGGCGACCCCCAGGGGGACAGCCTTCTCTGTGGTGGCACCTACCCTCTGGAACAATCTACCCCCAGAGATACGAGTGATCCCAGACCTCCGGACTTTTCGTCGGGCCCTTAAAACCTATTTCTTTCAGTTAGCCGGGCTGTCCTGATTTTATGATGGGGTTTTTAAAATTTGAAATTGGTTTTAAATTGGAAATGTTTTAAATCATGGGCCAAACTGATTTAATTATTTTAAATCTATTTTAACTTTTGTGTACAAGTGTTTTACTTTGGCTGTTCACCGCCCTGAGTCCGAAAGGAGAAGGGCGGTATAGAAATCTGATAAAATAAATAAATAAATAAGAGGAGAGGGGGAAAAAAAATCACACATTATTTTAAAAATGATTGATTGGATAAAAACCATTCATCCCAAGAAACAACTCATTTTTTCCCCCTCCAATGAGGCATTAGACATGTCAAACAAGGCAGCTCACGTTTTTCAAAACTAAGCATCTATATTGACCTCTTCAATTGGAAAATAAATGACTGGAGTTTCCCCGGTGTTAAGGCATTTTTTTTTAATTCTTTTCCTCCTGCTGAAGGATCAGATTTATTTGAAAACATGCCTCTTCTCGTCTCCCCACCTGTTTCTTTCCACATACCTCTCGGGGAGCCCGGAGATTGTCAAAACTTTCGTTGTCTTTTCCTGCCAGTCAATTTTTTTTTTTGCTCCTAAAATAGCTCTCATTTATATGTTCTCACTCCTGCTGTTTGACTCCATCCTTCCCCCTAGACCTCATTTCTCTGGGGTTGATGGAGTGGGAGGTGGAAATTGCTATGTGAGGAGAAAACTGCAGGTTATCAAAATAATATGCCAGCGTAAAAGCTGGGGGAAGCGGCCTGTGGATCAAGGAAGTGGTGTCAAGCTTTGGAGAAGCTTCTCAGGTTTGATCCCTGCAAAGGAGATGACCTCTGCAAGATGGGATCGGGGTGACCTACATCCCTTGTTCCTCTTTTCACACCCCTCCCAACCCCTTTTCTAACAGTTGCATTGACCTCTGTCACTCTTTATGGAGGGTCTCAGTCATCCAGGTCATGCTTATCCCAAAGATGGAGTTTTTCCCAAAAGTTAATTGGACTCTTCTTGTTTTTCCTTGAAGATGTTTTGCTTCTCATGGCAGTGATAGTCCATCCCTCCATGTAGTGCCGCTGGATTCAGCCCACCCATTTGGGGAGGTGCTAAACCGATCATTAGGGAGTAGGGATGCGGTGGCTCGGCGGCTAAGAAGTTGAGCTTGTCGATCGAAAGGTTGGCAGTTCAGCAGTTCGAATCCCTAGCGCCGCGTAACGGGATGAGTTCCCGTGACTTGTCCCAGCTTCTGCCAACCTAGCAGTTCGAAAACATATAAAAAATGCAAGTAGAAAAAGAGGGACCACCTTTGGTGGGAAGGTAACAGCGTTCCGTGCGCCTTTGGCATTGAGTCATGCCGGCCACATGACCATGGAGACGTCTTCGGTCAGCGCTGGCTCTTGAAATGGAGATGAGCACCACCCCCTAGAGTTGGGAATGACTAGCACATATGTGTGAGGGGAACCTTTACCTTTACCTTTAAACTGATCATGGACCCCGACAGCAACAACAGGGACCGAAAGCTATCTCCCTGCCATGGAAATGCGAATGTTCCATTGGATATCGGGCATCTCCCTTCTTGACCTCATCACAAAGGACACCATTTGACCACATTTTGGTGTGGCACCAATTATAGAGAAGATGAGAGAAGGCCGGCTCCGCTGGTATGGACATGTCCAGAGAGCAGCACCTTCCACCGTGGCCAAGACTGCCTACCAACTGGAAGTCAATGGCCGGCGACCTCATGGGTGTCCAAAACAGAAATGGCAAGACACCATCAATAAAGATATGGAAGTTGCGGGCCTATGCCCTGGAGACGCAGCTGACCATGTAAAATGACCATTCAATGATCCGAAAAATGGACCCTGCACTTGCGGGAATACGTTAGGAAGAAGAAGAAGATGTTTCGCTTCTCATCCGTGAAGCTTCTTCAATTCTGACTGAATGGTGGAGAGGATTTATATTCCTTGCAGTCATCTGGTCGTTAGCGCTCTCTCTGAGAATCATTGAGGCCACTTGGAGGTTTCAGGTGACCCTGAGGACACAGATAAACCTCCAAGTGGCCTCCACGGCTCTTTCTGCAACCCTTCAGGTGTGATCTCTAGAGGAGCCTTCAAAGTCTGGAGCAAGAAAGGTCACTTTCCTTGGTGCCTTTTCTTTCCTGGATCAACAGAGCTGCCATAGTTTGATCTCCGAGCTGAAAATGACGGCGAGTCAATTTCCACACTCCCATTCGGTTTTCAGTCACGATTTCTTCTTCTTTTTTTTTCTTTCGGGGCAGCAATTAAAAAAAGGTGATTAAAACCCATCTATTCTGAAAGTTTAGTTCCTGTGTTCATTGAATCCGGATGTTGAATAGCTCCACTGCCAGCTCTCAACAGAGGAGAAAGTGCGTTGGAGAACAATAGCTTTTGTATAAGCTTGGGCAATGTTTGGCTTATGACATCTTTTTAGAAAGCTTTTGCAAGGAGCTATAATTTTTAAGACATTTTTCAGGCACCCATCCAGTGCAAATAGGTGGTTTACCTGGTAATATTATGATCTGGTATAAACTTCTGCCTTTCCACTGTAACTAGGAGTAGCAGGAGAAGGAGAAGGAGAAGCAGAAGCAGAAGAAAGAGAAAGAGAAGGAGAAGGAGAAGGAGAAGGAGAAGGAGAAGGAGAAGGAGAAGGAGAAGGAGAAGGAGAAGGAGAAGGAGAAGGAGAAGGAGAAGGAGAAGGAGAAGGAGAAGGAGAAGGAGAGATCAGTTGGCCTATAGCCTGAGTGGCTAAAACACTGAGCTTGTCGATCAGAAAGGTCGGCAGTTTGGCAGTTCGAATCCCTAGTACAGGTCTCCTGCGTCAACAGGGGGTTGGACTAGATGACCTCCCAGGTCCCTTCCAATTCTGTTACTGTTAATTTTCAGAAAGAGTTTTGCTAAATTAAAAAAAAAAAAGGAATCGTTTGTAAACAATCCAGAAGAAAACGGTAAACAAGAACTTGTCAATTGTAGGAGATAATAACAGAATAACAGAGTTGGAAGGGGCCTTGGAGGTCTTCTAGTCCAACCCCCATGCCATTTCAAGACAAAATGGTCATCCAATCTCTTTCGCTTCCCATGTTGGAGCACCGACAGCGTTTGGAGACAAGTCGTTCCACTAATGAATGAATATGGTGAAGTTAAGTCAAAAAAGAGAAAAGTGGAGAACTTGAAGAAGGTGTGATCTTTTGGATCCCACAACGCGGAGAGACTTTTGATTGTTACTTCCCCATTCTCCCTCCTTCGCTCCTTTTCATTTCGCATCTTGCTCACCCAAGCAAATCACGTAAATATAACCCATCCTTGATTATACCGTTTTTTCAGGAAAAGTGCCAAAAATCCTGGATCCGCTTGGAGCACGGTTGACTTGCTTGTAGGGACCTGTAACCTGGAAAATGTCTAATTGAAACTGCATGTGCTTAGATATATACTCAGCTGTTAAGAACCCCTAGCTTGCCAACGTCTTCTTGGGGAGCAGGGGGGAAATAAATAGGAATTAAGTGCCGTTCCTTATGTTCTATTTGCTCATCCACAGGAGAAAAAAAAATCCCTCTTTGACAGACAATTAAACCTAGGTCTCTCTTTTTGCTGTTGCTCTCTGGTTAGTTGAGATCGTTCCAGTTTGGCATCCTTGCTACAAGGGGAGATGACATCTAAGAGAAAGAGGGCCTTGGAGCTACGCTGAAATTGGCACCCTATCCCCCGGCACACTTTCATTATCCTAGGGTTGAGTTGAGTCTTGTCCTGCAAGGCAAGGAAGAGTGGTGAGATCCAAGGATGCTGAAAGGTAGAAGTTCAGTCACCATGGCAACGCGCAGAATGATGTATGGTGCGGTGAGGTGGGGCCAATGTCTATTAGCGTTCAATGAGGATGATCTCACTGCTATCGTTGGGGAGTGGGCTTCTTATCTTGCCAGCCTCAGAAGTGTACTGTTCTGTTGGGTAGCACCAGTAGATATGGCCATCTGAACCTTGGTTAGATGAGATGAGAAGAATCTGGTTAAATAGGAATTTGGGGGTATACAGACTATTTGCCACCTCCAAATCGAAAAGGTAGATAATGCACCACGGTGGTGCAGTGGTTAGAGTGCAGTACTGCAGGCTACTTCTGCTGACTGCAATTTGGCAGTTCGAATCTCGCCAGGCTCAAGGTTGGACTCAACCTTCCATCCTTCTGAGGTGGGTAAAACGAGGACCCAAAATTGTTGGGGGCCGTAGGCTGACTCTGTAAACCGCTGAGAGAGGGCTGTAAAAGCACTGTGAAGCAGTATATAAGTCTAAATGTTTATTGCTATTGCTATTGACTCTATCTTCCATTCTTCTGAGGTGGGTAAAATGAAGACCCAGATTGTTGGGAGCAATATGTTGACTCTGTAAACAGCTTAGAGAGGGCTGTAAAAGCACTGTGAAGCTGTCTATAAGCCTATAGTGCTATTCCTAATGTCTACCAAGAAGGAGCTCAGATTGTTTGTGTGGCTGTACTACGTTGAACTGGGTCCTCATTTTACCTACCTCGAAAGGATGGAAGGCTGAGTCAACCTTGAGCCTGGTGAGATTCGAACTTGCAGTAATTGCAGGCAGCTGGTGCTACTTAACAGCACTTTAGTCTGCTGCGCCACCAAGTTCATCCCTAAGCTACAAATAGTCTATCAGCAATAGCGTATCGGCTTTCGATATGCCATGCTCTCCTCTTGTTTAACACCTACTTCTAGATCAGGGGTGAAATCCAGCAGGTCCTGACAGGTTCCAGAGAACTGGTAGCGGAAATTTTGAGTAGTTTGGCGAACCGGCAAATACCACTTCTCGCTAGCCCCAGAGCGGGGTGGGAATGGAGATTTTGCAATATCCTTCCCCCAGGAGTGGGGTGGGAATGGGGATTTTGCAGTATCCTTTCCCTGCCATGTCCACCATGCCACACCATACCCACCAAGCCACGCCCACAGAACCGGTAGTAAAAAAATTTGGATTTCACAAACTGTTCTAGATGTTGTAAGGTTAGCGCGATTTCCTAAAGGTCTACTTTTAAGGCGATCCTTGCTCTCCTGTAACTTCTTAAGCATTCTGCCTGGAAAAAAATCAGCTGCTCACCGTTTCCCAGGGATGGTATTTCTAACCGCTCTGGATTATATTTAGAGGGGAAACTACCTGCAGATGGTTGAAAGCAATTTAGAAGCCACTGTCTTTGAAAAAAAAAAAAATGAGATCATTAAAACTGGTATGATCTCAGCTTTTCGTTCTGGAAGGCCTGGAATTCTAACGGAAGACGAGGAAGTCGGTTTTTTTTTTTTTTCTGAAACGGGATGCGAAGGAAACCACAAATAATTTCAGGCGCTAATAAAACCTGAAGTGTCATGCTAATGTCTTTGTCCTTCTCCCTTTTAACTTCCTTGCGCTGGGAGGTGATGTAGCCCACTGCCAAGTTTGCAATTAGCAAAAAGGATTCTAGAAACTGCGCGTGGAGGGACATGAAAACATCTAAAATGCCAGTCAAGAACAACATCTGTTCATGTTTCATCAGCTTTAGCTAGTGAAGAAATATCTGCCACCACATGTGCAATCATAGAACATAGAATATTAGAGGTGGAAGGGACCTGGGAGGTCTACTAGTCCAACCCGCTGCACATATACGAGCCTTGGTAGTACAGGGGTTTAAGGCACCCTGTTATTAAGCTTATTAAGACCAGCTGCCTGCAATTACTGCAGGTTCGAATCTCGCCAAGGCTCAAGGTTGACTCAGCCTTCCATCCTTTCTAAGGTAGGTGAAATGAGGACCCAGTTTGTGGGGGCAATAAGCTGACTTTGTATAAATATACAAAAGGATGAAGGCTATTGCTGAGCACATTGTAAGCCGCCCTGAGTCTTCGGAGAAGGGCGGCATATAAATCAAATTAATATATATATATATATATACCATTTCAGACGAAGGACCATCCATCCAGTCTCTCCTTGAAAGACTTCAGTGATGGAGCATCCACAGCTTCTGTAGGCAAGCTGTTCCATTGGATGATTTCTCTCACCGTTAGGAAATTCCTCCTTAGTTCTAAGTTGCTTCTCTCCTTGGTTAGTTTCCATCCACTGTTTCTTGTCCTGCCCTCACGTGCTTTGGAGAATAGCTTGACTCCCTTCGTCTTTGTAGGAGCCCTTCAAATCAAAACCTGATTGCATTTGTTTTTGTTTTGTTTTTTCCACAAAAATCTTAACTTTTATTTAAACTTTTAACAATCAGAAACTATTATTTAAATACTTTTTTTTTTCCTTTCCCAACTTTAGTTGCAGCTTGGTGGTTTATTTTGTTGGTACAATATTTTTTTCAATAACAAAAATCTGTTAATTTGCAATTTAGTATTGTTTGCAGTCCATAATCCTTTAACTAGTTTAACCCGGTATCATTTTTATTTTTTTTTTGGTGAAAAACTTTATTGAGTTTAAAAAAAACATAAATATATTGACATTTCCATTAATATCAGATGTGTAGTGGTTTTAACTATATACGGAATATATTTCTGGTGACATTTCAAATTACTTTTTGCTTTTATTTAACACACCTTTTTCTCTTTCTTTCATTTTTTTTTTAAATTTTAATTTGATTTATATGCCGCCCTTCTCCGGAGACTCAGGGCGGCTTACAATGTGCTCAGCAATAGCTTTCATCCTTTTGTATATTTATACAAAGTCAGCTTATTGCCCCCACAAACTGGGTCCTCAATTTACCTACCTTAGAAAGGATGGAAGGTTGAGTCAACCTTGAGCCTTGGCGAGATTCGAACCAGCAGAATTGCAGGCAGCTGGTCTTAATAACCAGCTTAATAACAGGGTGCCTTAAACCCCTGTACTACCAAGGCTCTTTTATCATACATCCATTGATTGCATTTGTGTTCCTTCTCAAAAGTACACGTGGAATAAATTTGTGGTGCCCTCTCAGCTCCCTTGTTGACTTGCAGATGTCCAACTTGGAAACATCATCAAGATGCAAGCACGTTTTGCTTCATAGATCGAATGAATTCACATGAATTTTTTTTCCCTCCCTGTTGGTGAAACCTCTTACTTATCTAAGGTATCACCAAGTACAAGTTTGGTCCCTTTTAATTTCCACCAAGACTGATGAAGCTACCGAGTTGAGATCAAAAGCAGATTATTTTGATATTATTGGGTTATTATTGGGTCAGGTTGGAATCAGTATTGGCTTGCTCCCGGTTCAGTCCGGTTCTTGCGAACCGGTAGTAAAAGAAGCAGGAGGCTCCGCCCACCCGTCTGGATGTTATCATGGACCAACTGTGCATGCACAGAAGCATGCGCGCACTCCCGTTGCAAACCGGTAGTAAGGTAAGTAGAACCCAACCCCTGGCTGGAATGGCAATGGCGTCTCTCCACCTCTGAGGAAGACTAGAGTGGAATTAAAGAAGTGCCTCAAAGTGTCTTCATCAGGTCACAGGAGTTAAGTTAGCTAAATTCTTGTCTCTTTGGTCATTAAATTTTACAGCCTGAACCCAGAGATGCATACTAATGGAGTCCAGCTAATCTCCTGAGCTGTTTTGAAGAGAATTGGTTCGTGATCTCTCCGCAAAGGGTCAAATCCATTACCACTTAGCTTTTGTGCTTTGTTGTTGTTGCTGATCTGGCGCTTAAAAACGATATGAGAACTTCTCCACAGCCTCCTCCTACACAAAGGCTGGTGTGAGGAAACAGTTTGTATGTTGAGACCTAAAATGTCTTCCCTCGTTGGACACAGCAAGGCACAATCGCATGTGGGTGGATGTGGGGGGAAAAAAGATTTCTATTTGTGACTGTAAAAATGGAATTATGTGTCCAGGAACTTAATTTCCTAATAAATAAAGAGATCCAGATTGGATAAACTCTGCAAATGGATTGAAATATGTCCAGAGTCAAATTAACAACTCCTAGTAAATATGTCTTGCTCGTTTAAAGTCAAGATCTACCATTTTGCTGTATGCTAGGATCAAACCAGATCTTTAGCAATGTTTTCTCTTTTAATTTTTGAATTCACAAAGAGATCGCCCTTCTTCTCAAAACTGTCAGCCCATTTCCAGCTCATTGCCACTTTCTAATTATTTACATTATCATCTAAAGATTCTTCTTCTTCTCCTCCTCCCCCTCCTCCTCCTCCTCCTCCCCTCTCCTCCTCCTCCTCCTCCTCCTCCTCCTCCCTCAAGGGAAAAAAAATCTGATAAAACATAAATCCAAAGACTGGATGGTGGGGAATGGAAGGGTTTATATTCCTTCTTATATTCCTCTTCTTCTTCCTCCTCCTCTTCTTCCTCCTCCTCTTCTCCTCCTCCTCCTTCTTCTTCTCCTTCTCCTCCTTCTCCTTCTCCTTCTTCCTCCTCCTCCTCCTCTTCCTCCTCCTCCTTCCTCCCTCCCTCCCTCCCTCCTTCCTCCTCCTCCTCCTCTCTTTCCTATCCTCTCCTTTCTTTTCAGCCTGGCTAAAAAAATAGTCAGTGTTTCTTTAAAGCTCTGGAGAACTTTCCCAGATGTTTCAAAGTTTGATAGTCTTTTGCCACTCAACACTGTTCATTTGTTCAATTTAACCCTGCCAAGCATCACAGAAACAGATCACATCTGGAGGGCTATCAGCTTCTTAAATCACCCTCTTTTTAGTTAGGTGGCAAAAGTAATTGCAGAATAAAGAGAGAGCGAAGTAAACAACCCTCTTTTCTTCAGTTCTGTTAGCAATTGACACAACACGGTTGCCATAACACCACACATTCCTCTCCTAGTCTCCACCTGTTATTCTATCCTGCTCCTCCCTTCTTGTGCCCTGAGATTGTCCACTGTAGATGAGTGTGTGGGCCCGATGGATGGATGTTTATGCAAAATATAACTGGACCAGTGGTGGGTTCCTCCCAGTTCTGTCCGGTTCGGCCGAGCCGGTAGCGGTGACGATATGACGTCACCGAACCGGTTCTCCCCCCCTCCACCCTCCCACCCCCCCCCACGTTATTCTTACCTTTTATTTGGTCCCACCCCCAATCTATTGCTGCTTCCTGTGTCCCAGCTGATGACTAGAGGAAAAAAACTCTTGCCGCGGGGTTTTATTGCTGGATCGCTCCTGACTAGTCGGCTCCATAGATTTTCCATTGGGTGAAAGGTCTGGGCTATTCCCAGGCCATTCCAGCAGTGGAATAGGATTCTCTTGAAATTCCAAAAAAAAAAAAAAAAAGTGGTATTATTAGCCATCAAACCTCAAAAATGCACTTTTCCCAAAAAGGTTTCCGCAATTTTGGCCACTATTGTAATCCCATTCTTAAATTAGACTTTTCAACTCTTTCTTTCTTTCCTTCCTCTGTTTCTCTCTTAATTCAGGATAGAAAAGCGTATCCCAAATGGACAATTTATTAATTTTTTTTTTGTCTTCAAGTTAATAGCACGTGGAAGGAAACAAGTATTTATCCCATATTGTTTTGTTCTGTCTTAATTTCTTGGTCCAGAATGAGTCACCCAAGTTGAATCATGAGTCTTATCTTGCTTCAAGGGTGGGCTAATCCTAAACAAGCCCACAACTTTAAACCCGAATTCCCCTCGGATGCGAGTGGGATGTATGTTGATGAAATCAACCCCATTGACTCATTTCTTCAAAGTCCTGTTGATGACCTCTGCTACCTTGGAGTGCTGTGGAGAGCAGTTATAAAAGTTGGATTTTCCATGCGAGCAGCTGTTGGCATGAGAACGGGGTCAACTGGAATTGCGGTTCAGGCTGGAGTGGAATGGTGTGAGGTCCTTTTGTATGATTTGTTAAGAAATATGTTAAGGGCATTGTTGGTGGATCTGAAGCAACTTCCTTGCTGAAGTCAGTGTTTGGATATTAGTTCATACTTTAAGAGGAAGGGAGGGGACTATGTTTTGCCAAAAATAAAAATAAAAACGATAAGAGCCCTGGGCTTATGAGACTCCTAGGTCAATCGGACTGGCTATGCTGGTGTTTCTAAGCAGGGTTCCATAATTGAAATGGATCACACCATGTTTTGGGATGAAGATGGAGGTGGAGATGGAGATGAAGAGAGATGGAGATGGAGAGTTGGAGAGATGGAGATGGAGATGGAGAGATGGAGGTGGAGATGGAGGTGGAGGTGGAGATGAAGATAGAGATGAAGATAGAGAGATGGAGACGGAGAGATGGAGATGGAGGTGGATGCGGATGCAGATGTGGATGTGGATGTGGAGATGGAGATTGGGATGGATATGGAGATGGAGGTGGAGGTGGAGGTGGAAGTGGAGGTGGAGGTGGAGATGAAGATGGAGATGGAGATTGGGATGGAGATGGAGGTGGATGTGGATGTGGAGGTGGAGGTGGAGGTGGAGATGAAGATGAAGATGGAGATGGAGATGGAGAGATGGAGATGGAGATGGAGAGATAGAGATGGAGATGGAGATGGAGATGCATGTGGATGCAGATGCGGATGCGGATGCGAATGAGGATGCGGAGGTGGAGATGGAGATGGAGATGAAGATAGAGAGATGGAGATATGAAGATGGAAATGGAGGTGGAGGTGGAGATGAAGATAGAGGGATGGAGAGATGGAGATGGAGATGGATGTGGAGGTGGAGGTGAATGTGGAGGTGGAGGTGGAGATGGAGAGATGGAGAGATGGAGGTGGAGATGGAAGTGGAGGTAGAGATGAAGATGGAGAGATGGAGGTGGAGGTGGGGGTGGAGGTGGAGAGATGGAGATGGAGGTGGACATGGACATGGAGATGGAGATGGAGAGATGGAGGTGGAGACGTGGTGATGGAGACATGGAGATGGGATCAGAAATATATTGGATCTATAAACTTAGATAGGACTCCCTGGGCCACATTTTTACCTTTGATTTAAGGCAATTTGTGCCCTAGGATAATTTTCAGAGGTCTGTGCATTGGTGAGAGCACTCCCTTGTAGATCCATCCACCCACACCCTTGTGTGATAATTAGTTGAAGTCAAGAAATTACTATTTAATTTAAGTTACTATTTAAGCCTCACCTTTAACCCTTTAAACTCAAGTTGAGCACCTGCTGGGAGTTTAAGAAACGGGCGATCGTTCTAAACCCTGTCATGATATGATGTGATGATAGGTATGTATATTTTGGAGGCGCACAGATGCGAGAGTGGATTTTTTTGGGCTCCCCGAGAGCTGTCAAATTTTACTGAGATCAAAGGCCTGCAGATATATCTGGTCACAGCAAAATAACATTCCAGACCACAACCTAAACTGAACATCATTTTTAGAAATAAAATGAAAGATTCCAGAGCCAGGATAAATAAAGGGAAACTTCATGGCTTATATATATATATATATATGCATGAAAAGGTGTTTCTGGTGTTCTCAGAAAGACCATCTAATAAACAGACCATCGGTGCTAGGAAACAAAGTTTATATTAGGGTGGAAAAGCTGGCATGTCTTCATCCTTGCTAGTTCTCATTCGATTTGATGAGATAGTTGGCTCTGCAGTTTTCTTTTAAAGAAACGATTTAAGACAACTTTAGGTTGTCTTAAATAAAGGCACTAAGGTGAATGTGAGCCTTGGTGGTGCAGCAGACTAAGTGCTGTTATGTAGCACTTAGCTGCCAGCTGCCTGCAATTAGTGCAAGTTCGAATCTCTCCAGGCTCAAGGTTGACTCAGCCTTCCATCCTTCCGAGGTAGGTAAATTGAGGACCCGGATTGTGGGGGCAATAAGCTGACTTTGTAGAAACACCGCTTATGGGGGGCCAAAAGCCCTATTAAAAGAATGAAGGCTATTGTTATAATGCATTGTAAGCTGCCCTGAGTCTTCGGAGAAGGGCGGCACATAAATTGAACTAATAAATAAATAAATAAATAAATAAATAAATAAATAAATAAATAACTAACATGGACTCATACATTTTATTGACTGTGGAAGAAGTTTATGGAATTATGATTTATAGATGTCTGATGGGCACAAATTGTTAGTGCCAATGGTCATCCCTAATACCACGAACAAAAGCCCTTGAATTTGAATGATCATACAGACAGATTTCATAGGAACTACAACTGTTCAAATTGTTATGATTTCATTAATATCTAAGGGGCTGCCACGACGAAGAGGGGGTCAACCTAATCTCCAAAGCACCTGAATATATATATTCAGAATAATGGGAAAAGATGATTATAAAGGGGCTCAGGTCACCCTCCGTTTTTCTCTCTGCCGATCTGTCTATCCCTCTCTCCCCCCGCTCGTCTGTCCGTCCATTCTCCATCCATCTCTCAGTTTCCATTTAAACATCGTTTGATAGAAAAATCCATAAGCAGATTCGTCATCGTTCAGTGCTTTGTCTCTTCGTTCTCCGTCAACAAACTTTACATGCTGAAAGATACTTTAGCAGAAAATGTTGGGAATGCTCCACTTGGGGGGAATTTTTTTTAAAAAAAAAAGAACAAAAAAACACAACCCCCCCACAAAAATACTACACACATCACTAAGGATTTTTAGCCGCGTTGATATATTTACCACTTGCTCGTTCTCTTGAACTTCTTGATTTGATTTCACTTGGCAGTTGGGTCTTTCCGTTAGCTGAGGGACAGTTTGGCACGGAGGTTGTTATGCAAACCAGTTTTGGAAGTTTTGCCAGGTTAGCTTGGAGTCTCAGCCTCTGCTTATGAGATCAGGTTGAATAAATATATCTGCTCAAATGCTCAAAGGTTGAATGCTAAAATGGACCTGCAGAGGGGATGTTTCCCTCCCACCTCTCTCTCTTTCCATTCTTTTTTTTTTTTAAAGATTAAAGAAGTTTCAATTAATCCTTCGTATAGTTATGAGCCAAGTTGTGGATCGAAAAAAAGACCAAAAAAAAGGGTAACAGCTTTTGTTAAAAAGATGGTGTCACCGGACTTTCACTTTTGAGACAGCTCACACCTGATTGATTGATACGGTTTCCCCGTTGACTTCGCTCATCGGAAGGTCGGCAAAGGGGATCCCATGACCCAGGGGTGGGCTTCAAAAATTTTAGTAAGGGATTCTTTGCCCGGTTGCTGTGTGGGTGTGGCCATGGTGGGTGTGGCCTAGTCGGCCTCCTGTACCACGATGGGGTGGTGGTGGATTTTTGCCCTCCCCGGGCTCCAGAGGCTCTCCCCGAGCCTCTGAAAGGGCGAAAACAGCCTCCCCAGGCTCTGGAGGCCCTCTGGAGGCTGGAAACAGGCCGGCCTTCCCGAATTTCTGGTAGGCCTGTTTTTTTTCCCACCCCAAGCTTCTGCGCATGCCCTGCACTTACCTGCATACAAAATGGGCCGTGTGATGACTCCTTGGAGGGGCGGGGAGGGGTGGGCGGGGCCAGCCAGGAGTGGGATTTGGGCAGTGGTGAAATTTTTTTACTACTGGTTCTGTGCGTGTGGCTTGATGGGCGTGGCTTGGTGGGCGTGGGCAGGGGAAGGATACTGCAAAATCCCCATTCCCACCCCACTCTGGGGCCAGCCAGAGGTGGTATTTGCTGGTTCTCCAAACTGCTCAAAATTTCTGCTACCAGTTCTCCCGAACCTGTCAGAACCTGCTGGATTTCACCCCTGGATTTGGGGGTTCTCCAAACTGCACAGAATCTTGGCTAGAGGTTCTCCTGAACCCCTGCGAACCCCCAGCAGCGCACCCTTGCCATGACCGTCAGAACACTGGAACCGTCATTAATAGGAGTCAATTGCCTGAATTTTGACCATGATCAGGAAGGCCGCAATGCTTGTTAAGTGTAAAAAACAGCCAGAAGAAGTCCCCTTTTTCAGCGTTGTCATAACTTTGAATGGTCCCTAAACGAACTGTCGACTACCTGTATTCGGGGAAAAAGCATTTCCCTTCTCAACTTACGAACGAGAACAAAATCTTGGCCTTCCCTCCTTAACCTGAATAATTTGCCCTTCATAGAAACAGACCGGTTTTCTGACTTCCTAAACGTGATTTCCAATTTGTTCAGCTCCGTAACTCAGAAGTTCCCCAACAACACCCTTCTTACTCCTGCGCACTCACAAAAAAAAAAAAAAAAAAAAATGAATCGAGTCAGCGGGGCATTAAATCAAATTGTAAAAAAGAGGAAGATAAAAAAAAACAAAAAAAAACCCCACCCCTCGTCTGCCTGTTTTATCTGCAGCCAAGAAGGATATTGCTTTACATTTTTGCGAAATAAAACGGCATAGCTTCACGTTGCCCTGCAGCGCCGAGATTGCGCACGCTGCTCCTTTAAAAAAAACCCTCATTAATTTCTGATCTTGACTTGATGAGGCCAGGACTGAAACATGACAAACCGGAGGTGTCGGCTTTCGTTCTTTGGTGCTGACATCTTTCACAGACGAACGGAATAACAGAGTTGGGAGGGGCCTTGGAGGTCATCTAGTCCAGCCCCCTGATCAAACAGGAGACCCTCTACCATTTCTGACAGATGGCAGTTCAGTCTCTTCTTGAAAAGCTTCCCGGGATGAAGCTCCCACAACTTCCGAAGGCAACTTCTGTTCTGGGCAAATGGCTGTCTTGTCTCTTAGAAACCTCGGAGAACACACGTTCACCCACAAATTTCTCCTCCGTTCTAGGTTGCTTCTCTCCTTGACTAGTTTCCATCCATTACTTCTTTAGATAGATTAACAGAGTTGGAAGAAGGGACCTTGTAGGTCATCTAGTCCAACCCCCTGCCCAAGCAGGAGACACTGCACCATTTCTGACAGATGGCAGTCCAGTCTCTTCTTGAAAGCCTCCAGGGATGAAGCTCCCACAACTTCCGAAGGCAACTTCTGTTCCATTGATTGATTGTTTTCACTGTCAGAAAATTTCTCCTTATTTCTAGGTTGAATCTCTCCTTGGTCAGTTTCCATCCATTATTCCTTGTCTGGCCTTCAGGTGCTTTGGAGAATAGCTTGACACCCCCTCCTCTCTGTGGCAGCCCCTCAAATATTAGAAGACGGCTATCCTGTCTCCCCTGGTCCTTCTCTTTACTAGACTAGCCATGCCCAGTTCCTGCAACCGTTCTTCATATATTTTAGCCTCCAGTCCCCTAATCATCCTGGTTGCTCTTCTCTGCACTTTTTCTAGAGTCTCAATATCTTTTTTTTTAGGATGGTGACCAAAACCTCTTGTCCTGCCCTCAGGTGGTCTGGAAAATAAGTTGAATCCCTCCTCTTTGTGGCAGAATAACATACCTAGGAGGTCTTTTAGTCCAACCCTCTACTCAAGCAGGAAACCTTACATCATTTCAGACAAATTTCTGAATTTTCTTTCAAATTTTCTTTCAGACAGAGACAGGGGCTGCCACAAAGAAGAGGGAGTCAAGCTATTCTCCAAAGCACCTGAGGGCAGGACAAGAAGCAATGGGTGGGAATTAATCAAGGAGAGAAGCAACTTAGAACTAAGGAGGAATTTCCTGAGTTACAACAATGAATCAGCGGAACTACTCGCCTCTTGAAGTTGTGAATGCTCCAACACTGGAAGTTTTTAAGAAGATGTTGGATAACCAAGTGGTGTAGGGTTTCCTGCCTAAGCAGGGGGTTGGACTAGAAGACCTCCAAGGTCCCTTCCAACACTGTTATTCTAAATATTTCTAAATGGTTGTCCAATTTCTTCTTAAAATCCTCCAGTGATGGAGCACCCCACAAGTGGCAAGTCATTCCACTGATGAATTGATCTAACTGTCAAGAAATTTATCCTTAGTTCTAAGTTACTTCTCTCCTTGATTAATTCCCACCCATTGCTTCTTGTCCTGCCCTCAGGTGCTTTGGAGAACAGGTTGTGGCAACCACTGAGATATTGGAATCTTGAAATCTTTAGATCTTTAAAACTCTCTCTCTTCAGCAAAAGATTTGTCCTTCCTACCTCACTTCCCTAAATGCAGGCAGATAGATAAGTAGCCCAAAATAGCCCAAATTTCTGCTCGCCGTATCTATATGAAGCAGTGAAACGAAATAGCTGTTGAAAGTCAATATCCAAGAGATTTTGGGAATCCTATCTAATCACCAATTTACGGTGGGAGAGTCTACAGAATGGAACAGCCGTTGGGGGGGAAAGAAAAAAAAAGAGGCTTAAAATTTCTTTTGTTTTTCTTCGGGGAAATGCTAAAGAGGAGCTGATCTTCATCCTGACACCTTCAAAGATCCAGCAGGTCAATTTTGGTCTTTCTTCAAAAGCCGATCCCTCTGAAATTCAATCCGAGCTTTCTTCCTTCTGGTTAATTTTGTTAAATCAATTAGCTTGTGGTTTGGAAGGCAGGCTGTACTTTGTAAAGTCGTTTTTTCCTCTTTTTTCCAAAAGGTGAAATGTTTGCAGTGGTGAGGTTAACCTTTCATCTTTGGGATGGGTGGGTGGGTGTCCATTTAGACTGGATTAGTCAGGCCAAATGGATAACCCTTTGTAGGTATTAGGACTTAAGGGTCTCTCCATTAGAAAGGCCGAGAGGAAGAAAGAAAGAGAGAGAGAGAGGAAGAAAAAGAAAGGGAACGCCTCACTCTTCTTTCCACTAGCGCTTGTTTCAAAGATTAGCTGCAAAAAAAACCACTTAGCGCAAACATCCATAAACTTCTCGGGAGGGGAAGGGCTTGCAAAGATGTCCATGCAGCTTCGGTTTTCTTGACGTGTATTAAGCCATGGTGACCGTGTTGTCAAAAACATCCTTTTGCAGTCACAGGACTCGTGCAAATCTTGACGTTTAGGTCCTTGGTTTGATGACATGTATGTATCCCGGTCTGCATGAGATCACTTACTCTTCTCTTGCTCAAAGCCAGGGGGTTCGCAGGGGTTCGGGAGAACCTTTAGCTAAGATTCTGTGCAGTTTGGAGAACCCCCAAATCTCACTCCTGGCTGGCCCTTCCCACCCTGCCCTGCGCCTCTCAGGAGTCCCCACATGACCCATTTTGGATGCAGGTAAGTGCAGGGCGTGCATGGAGGCTCGGGGAGGGCAAAAAATGGGAAGTTTGGGAAGGCCGGAAATGGGCCTGTTTCCGGGCTCCGGAGGGCCTCTGGAGCCTGGGGAGGTCATTTTCATTCTCCTGAAGGCTCAAGGAAAGCCTCCGGAGCCCAGGGAGGGCAAAAACACACACACACACCCATACACACACACACACACACATCTTGGTGCAGGAGGCTGACTAGGCCACACCCACCATGGCCATGCCCCCCCCAGCAACCAGGCAGAGAACCCCTTGTTAAAATTTTTGAAGCCCATCCCTGCTCAAAGCCACCCACCTCAACATAGAGATGTCTGTGCCCAGAGATGTAGGAGGAGGAGGAGGAAGAGGAAGAGAAGACGGAGGAGAAGGAGATGGAGGAGGAGGAGGAGGAGGAGGAGGAGGAGGAGGAGGAGGAGGAGGAGGAAAGATGTAGGAAGAGGAGGAAGAAGGAGGAGAAGGAGGAGGAGGAGGATAAAGAGTAGAAGGAAGAGGAGGAGCAAATGGAGAAGGAGGAACAAGAGAAGGAGGAGGAGGAGAAGATGGAGGAAGAGGAAGAGGAGAAAAAGGATGACAGATTAACAGAACAGCAAAAATGGCAAGAAGAACAGAATTAACCCAGGTCAAGTATTTAGATCAAGGCTTTTTTTTCCCCCCTTCATGAGTTGTGATTTTGAGTATGATCCAAAGGGACAACGATGAAATACAGGAGAGGAGACGTTATCATTTTTGGAATCCTTTCCTATTCACGTCATTATAGATGGTTTCAGCGCAGGATGGGGCCATCTGGACTACGGTGGCCTTGAGGGTGGTCCCTCAATGTATGAATGGGCATCTTTGTTGAATGAAGCTCAACCAAGGAGGCCCCCGCAAACGCAACCAGCAACCCTATAGGAAGCTTTGACCATTGACTTCCTTTCCAACATCTCCGTCTGGTCTATTCCCCCATGCCAAAACTTCACTAGCTCCGCTCCTGCTGTCTTGCTTTTGGAAGATAACCCTATGAACTTATCTTGGTTTGGCCTTTGCACAGAGGCCACCACAGCTGCTTAGAGAACTAATGTGGAACTGCTGACCTTAGCTAAACCTAGGACCGTGGCCTTCAAAATACTTCCCCAAACATCAGAAGGGCATCTAAATCAAAACAAGATCAATAGAACTACAACTTGTAATCTTCACGCACGATTGCGACGCTGGCAGCCTAACTTGGTTTGTTAGAGTCCAGTCAACAGCTCAAAAGTTACCCTGTCCGTTGCTAATTTTAGAACTCCTCTCCACCTCATCCCCCCACCCCCAGCTAAAAGTTTCTCTCTCCCTTTGCTTCACAAGTGACCTCTGCTTGTTCCTTGTAGGGCATCGTGCATTCGGGCCCCCTTACAGCTTCCGTGTAGTTTCCACTTTGATTCCTGCCAATGGAGTGTTCAAAAGCCAGGGAAGTTTTACAAGCAAGACTTCCCTCCGCAAGCCGCAGTGATTAGCCTGGCTTCACAAGGAGCCTTTTCTTCGGCTGGGCTGCATGGAGGACCTGGGACAAGCTGGCAGGTTTTCCTGCTTCACCTCTGAAAGTGTGGTCAGAAATTTTCCTCTCCCGGATGAGATACCTCAAGGGGTTTCATTGCAGCAGATCAGGAAAGAAGGGAAGGAAGGAAGGAAGGGAAGGAAGAAAGGGAGGGAGGGAGGGAGGGAGGAACGACAGAGATGAAAATGAGAGGGAAGGAAGGAAAGGAAGGAAGGAAGGAAGGAGGGAGGAAGGAAGGGAGAGAGGGAGGGAGCATGGAGTTAGGGAAGGGAGATAGAAAGAAATGAAGGAAGGAAGGACAACAGAAAGAAATGAAGAGGGGAGGGGGAGGGAGGGAAGGAAGAAAGAAAGAAAGAAAAAGGAAGGAAGGAAGGAAGGAGGGAGGGAGCATGGAGTTAGGGAAGGGAGATAGAAATAACAGAAGAAAGGACAGACAGAAAGAAATGAAGAGGGGTGAATGGATGGATGGATGGATGGATGGAGGGAGGGAGGGAGGGAGGAAGGAAAGAACTGAAAGGGAATGAAAGAAGGAAGGAGGGAGGGAGGGAGGGAGAGAGGGAGGGAGGGAGCATGGAGTGAGGGAAGGGAGATAGAAAGAAATGAAGGAAGGAAGGACAACAGGAAAAAATGAAGAGGGGAGGGAGGGAAGGAAGGAAGGAAGGAAGGAAGGAAGGAAGGAAGGAAGAAAGAAAGAAAGAAAGAAAGAAAGAGGAAGGAAGGAAGGAAGGAAGGAAGGAAGGAAGGAAGGAAGGAGGGAGGGAGCATGGAGTTAGGGAAGGGAGATAGAAATAAAGGAAGAAAGGACAGACAGAAAGAAATGAAGAGGGGTGAATGGATGGATGGATGGAGGGAGGGAGGGAGGGAGGAAGGAAAGAAGGGAAAAGGAATGAAAGAAGGAAGGGAGGGAGGAAGGCAGAGACAAGACAGATTGCGAATGGCTTCATTCCAACGACGATAAGTACAAAATTCATCACCTCCTGATACCTCCTCTTAATCCCATGGGGCCATGAGCAAAATGCAACTATTTCCTGACAAAAGCTGCCAAAATCCCAGAGGAAAAGAACTGGATTTTCCCACCGTGCTCTTTCCTCAGTACATTTTGCCCACTCTCGGTCTGCCTTGGGCAGTGGGAGTCCTGCCCAATGCCCTATCCTGGACTCTGGAAAGCCCCGGCCTTCTCCTCCTCCACCTGTCTGCAACCTCCCACGAAGCCAGGAGCCATCGGATGCCAACCGAGATTTAATTACTCCCAACGCCGCCGAGCAGCGCTCCGAGCTTTGACAGGCCCTGAGTGCCGAGCGGTGATCCTCAGCCATTTGCCCCCCCCTCCTCCTAAATGTCAGATCTCCAAAATCCTCACCCTCTTCCCCAACCACCGGTGAACCTAAGATCAAATAAGCCAGTTTCTGGATGGTTAAAATGCCCGGCAGGCATAGAAAACAGATCTACAAACAGGTGTGTTGCCTTGACAGGCTCCCCACCCTTGTTCTGGGCTGATAACTGGTATGATGAAGACAGACGCTTCCAATCGTGGAAGCAGTTTTCCTTCCCTCGGGGGGGGACAAGTGATTAATTCCTTTAGTGAGGTCAGTTCGGCTGTTTTCTGAATGTTCCGAACGGAGGGAGGATTATTGCGAGGAAAGGAGAAGAGTTGTAGCTCAGGGTTGAAACGAGGGGTCCTTTGGTGGTCTCCGAGCTTGCTTGTTTCCTGGCAGATGTTTTGTTACCCAAACTAAGTAACATCATCAGTGGCAGAAGGGAGTGGGGATTGCAGAGAGGAGATGGGGGGGAGGAGGGGGGGGAGGAGGAGGAGGAAGAGGAAGAGGAAGAAGAAGAAGGAGAAGAAGAAGGAGAAGAAGAAGAAGAGGAGGAGGAGGAGGAGGAGGAGGAGGAGGAGGAGGAGGGAGGAGGACTGTGGGGACCTTGGTACTCTCTGACCTTGGTTATTTTCTTGCAGACTTTTCCTTACCCAACTAGGTAACCTCATCAGTACTAAAAGGAGTGCAGGGTACAGAGAGGAGGAGGAGGAGGAGGGTTGGGGAAGGGGAGGACTGTGGGGTCCTTGGTACTCTCTGAGCTTGGTTATTTTCTTCCAGACCTTTCCTTACCCAACTAGGTAACCTCATCAGTACTAGAAAGGAGTGCAGGGTACAGAGAGGAGGAGGGGGGGAGGAAGGGGAGAACTGTGGGGTCCTTGGTACTCTCTGAGCTTGGTTATTTTCTTCCAGACCTTTCCTTACCCAACTAGGTAACCTCATCAGTACTAGAAAGGAGACAGTGAGCAAATGCCAGTTCCTGCGACTGGCAGGAATCAAGTAATCTTCTATATTAAGCGGCATTTCTCAACCAGCGAATTTACAGATATATGGAATTCAGTTCCTAGAATTCCCTAGCCCTTCCTGAGGATGTTGGGAATTGAGGTCCTTCACATCTGCAAGTTGCCTAGGAGGAAACGCTACTAAAGGATTGCTCTTTGTGTAGACTGAGGATCAGGTTGATAGTAAGCTTGGGGAAAATTGTCTTCTGGCAGGAACCCTGCGAAACTGGCTCAATCTTGACTTTTTTTTTGACCCTGGGCTCTTCAGACTTCCCTCCTTACTTTAAATACCGCTGAAGATCTCGTAATAAAGAACTTGAGCTCCTGAGATAGTTTTGTGTCCTTAAAACCAGGATGAGCAATTCGCATTTTTCAGAGGTAGAATGGCTGTGCGTGTGAAGGTGAGTGAGTTACTTGCTTTCTAAGGTCTCCCCATCAATCTTCAGTTATGGTTCCTTTCAGAAATAATTCCTCAGGAAGGACTTGTGACAAATAAGGGAGAAGGACGAAAGAGATGAAAGGGTTTTCAAGACAGTAGAATTGATCGAGGCCTTATCTTAAGCTCCTACTGGAAATGTCAGGGATAAATCTAATTCATGAGTAATCAATGACCAAGGACTCAAACATAATTTGGAGTGGGTACAGGGGTGAAATCCAGCGGGTTCTGACGGGTTCTGGAGAACCAGTAGCGAAAATTTTGAGTAGTTCGGAGCACCGGCAAATGCCACCTCTGGCTGGCCCCAGAGTGGGGAGGGAATGGAGATTTTACAGTATCCTTCTCCTGCCACACGCACCAAGCCACGCCCACAGAACTGGTAGTAAATAATTTGGATTTCACCACTGAGTGGGTAGCCTCTTTTTCGAATATGAGATACCATCAAGCAACCCTCATGTAAAGATGCCTTCATGTAATGCTCAACTCTAGGGATTTCATGGTCACCGTTGAACAATCGTCGTCATTTCCTTACGTACTTTCCAGAATTTTGATTTCTTTTTGATCTGCCAGTCTAGTCCAGTGTTGGCGAACCTTTTCGGCACCGAGTGCTGAAATGGGAGTGCGTGCGCACTAGAAACAGGAAAAGCAGCTTCCCAGCGCGCACATGCAGGAGCACCAGAGAGCGGAAGAGCAGTTCCCCGGCGCACATGGGCATGTAAGGAAACTGAGCTTCCAGTTTCCGGCGTGCACATGTGTGCCGGTCACCTGGTGTTCTGGTTTCTGGCACGGATGTGCACGCGAAGACCAGCTGGCTGGTGTACATACGCATGCCGGAAACCAGAAGCTCAGCTTCCTGGCACGCACATGCATTCCAAGTAGTTGCTCTTCGAGATTCCGGTGCTCCTACGTGCGTAAAGACCAGCTGGGCAGCACACATGCATGCGTGCCAGAAACTGGAAAACCAGGTGACTGGCACGCATGTGCATGCCGGAACCCATAAGAGCAACAGGCGATGGCTGGCATGACTTCCGGCACGCGTGCCATGGGTTCACCATCACGGGTCTAGTCTACAATTCCTGGGCTGGCTGGTGGCCAACTAGGAACAATATTTGACCCTGACTTGATAGTTGATTAGGTGTCACCTGTGTTCTGTCCCCGTCCCACACATGCACCCCCACAGACGGCCCGGAGTTAATAAGCCACACGACAAAGTCTTTGAAGATAAAGCTGGCAGCAACCCAGTGGCTAGCTGCCAATTCAGACTTTACTCACACAAAACAAAGATTAGACTACAAGCATTCCGATAAAGCAGGCAAAGTTTCAGCAATACAAGGATTAGTCCAAATGCAGTCCGACAAGGCAGGCAGAAGTCCAGTAACGCAGAGATCATGGATTATTTCTAGTTTTTGCTTGTCACAAACTGAACCAGCCACCACACCCACATTTATACCCTGTGACTCAGCTAATCTCTGGCATGCCTTCCCCTCTGCTGCGCACGCTTCTCCCTGTGCCGCTGTTGAGGATCCAGCCAGCACTTATCTCCTTCGTCGCTGTCCACCTGTGGCTGCAGGGACGTGCTTGGCTCTGGGCCTATCTCTTGGCCTTTGGTGTCCTCCGGAGGCATTGCTAGAGAGGAGGGGTCCTGGAGAGGGAGGCCTTGCCAACTCCTCTCCCTCACTCTCAGAGTCTGCATCTGTCGATAGCCCAGGCTCAGGCAACGGAGCCACAACAACCTGCTACTTTGGCTGAAGAACAACTCTAGAAAGAGGGCAACTTCTGGTGGAAGAACAGGGGATGCTACAGATGTTGATCAACTACCAGAGTTCGACCAGCTAACTGTCATCTTATCAGTTTTGCCTATCCTGGCCTCGTCTGCTGGGAATTAGGGTTAGGATGGGAGGGGAGGACCATTCTGTGTTCTAGGACAGAGGATTGCCTTCAAGAAGGACCATTTCCAATGAAGCAGAGACTCATGGTCCCTTCGTGTCTGAAGAAAGACCGCGGTGGAGAAGACAGGAGAGGCACAGTCTGTCTGCAAGACTGGGGACAAGAGACAAAGTCATCCTTGAAAATTCCCCCGGGTGATCCCCATTGGCTTTCCCCCAATGCTGCTGGAAGATTGACTGTAGGCTTTGGCATGGTGTGCTAGGCCATTTGGAAAGAACTGACTCTGTTGCTGACTGGTTCCTTTTATTACCAAGTCCCCATATCCACCAAAGATAAATTGCTTGTGTGTCCAATCACCCTTGGCCAATAAAGAATTCTCTTCTCTTCTCTTCTCTTCTCTTCTCTTCTCTTCTCTTCTCTTCTCTTCTCTTCTCTTCTCTTCTCTTCTCTTCTCTTCTCTTCTCTTCTCTTCTCTTCTCTCCTCTTCCCTTCCCTTCCCTTCCCTTCCCTTCCCCTTCCCCTCCCTCCCCTCCCCTCCCTTCCCTTCCATTCTATTCTGTCGAGAAGAGGAGGAAGAATAGGAGAGAGAGGGGGAGAGGAAGGGAGAGGGAGAGAGGGAGAGGGATGGGGAAAGGGAGAGGGAGAGAGAGAAGCAGGAGGAGGAGGAGAAGGATAGATATAGATGGTAGATGGTAGATAGATGATATAGATAGATGATAGATAGATAGATAGATAGATAGATAGATAGATAGATAGATAGATAATAGACAGACATAGATAGATAGATAGATAGATAGATAGATAGATAGATAGATAGATAGATATAAGAGAGGGAGGGAGAGGAATGGGGAGAGGGAGAGGGAGAAGGAGGAGGAGGAGGAGGATTGATAGGTAGGTAGGTAGGTAAGTAGGTAGAGATAGATAGATAGATAGATAGATAGATAGATAGATAGATAGATAGATAGATAGATAGAAGAGAGGGAAGGAGAGAGAGGGGAGAGGGATGGGGAAGGGGGAGGGAGAGAGAAAGAGAGAGAAGAAGGAGAAAGGGGGTGGGGGTTGGGAGATGAGCAAATATACAAGTCCTGCTTTCTACTACTGTGC
>NW_027256896.1:17291098-17359389 GCF_029215685.1 Pituophis catenifer annectens | reverse complement strand
CCTCATAATCAGAAATGGAAAGTTGCTTTTAAAAAATGTATAAGCAGAGGACTTAAGGGCCGCTAGCCTTCATTCATAATTCACCCGAATGCTTATGTAGAAAGACGATTTGAGGCAGGGAGGGGTTGTTCGTCTGTTTGCTTACCAGGTAAATGCATTTTAAGCCCTTTCTTTTTCATTCTCCATCAATATATGATGACTCTCAAGTGGATAGGAGTCTCAGAAAGCACAGCTAAATTGGGACTTCTCCTCCTCCTCCTCCTCCTGCCTCCTCCCTCCTCCTCCTCCTCCCTCCTCTCCTCCTACCTCCTCCTCCTCCTCCTCCATAGTGTTGTGACCAAAGGCTCACTTACTCATTACAGGACACAATTAGTCTCAAACAAAACTATTTTATTATAACAGCTGAGAATGACTTCATTCCCAACTTAGTCCAAATTGATTCCAAGACAAGTCCTTCAGAAAAAGTCCTTTGGGCTTATGACAAACCTTTATCTTCTTTGGCACCCTGCCAAAGGCCTTTCTTGGCAAAGCCCCCACAAAGTTCAGAAACAAGAGATGCCGACTGGAAAACAGATTTAGCAACATTGCTTTCCTACAAAGAGCCCAAGAGGCTTTGTTTCTCTTTTAAGCCTTCTGGGAGGGGCCAATCATCTCCTGGCCTTACTCCTGAGTCGTCCTTTTTGCTTTAGCTGCTCTTGCCTTCTGGCAGCTCTGCGCATGCGTGCACTAGGAACAGGCTCCTCCTGTTCCTCTGCCCTCTCTGCTTGTCTGACTCTGGAGGCTCCGGAATCAGCGCATCACTCCCAGATGGGCCCTGGCCCCATCTCTGCCTCTGATGCAGAGCCCTCATCCGGGCCTTCCCCAGACTCCAGGACTGGCCCATTGTCCCTCCCCAGCCTCCTCACCTGTCCGACTCTTGCTGCTAGCTCCGCGAGCTGCTGACGGACCACAACACATAGCTGTCCTCTGCAGACAATATTTGGCCCTTCTTCAGTCCGCACTTTTCCTAATCCAGCAACCAAACAGGGGTTAGTACAGCATTTCCCAAGCTTGGCCACTTTTAACAGGTATAGACTTCAATTCCCAGAATTCTCCAGCCAGGTATTCTGGGTGAAGGGTTGAAGTCCACCCCATCTTAAAAGTAGCCCTGACATGCTAGTGGGGAATCCTGGGACTCGAAGATCCAAATATTCCTGAAGGTTGTGTGAGTGCAGTGCACATTTTTGGTGCGCAGCACACCGGTGGTAAAAATGACGTGAAACCGACTTCTGGTTGAGCGGTCTCTAGCAAAAGACAGGACAGACACCTGGTCAGCGCAGAAATAGAGAAAGGAGAGAGGTGGAATTTCCCCCCACTTTTTAAAGCTATTGCTGAATAGCGTTTTCAGCTGCATCGCCTCGCCTCGGAATCAAGATCACATTTATTGCAAAATGTTGTACGTGTGTGTGTGTGTGTGTTAATGAGTTTACCAATTCCTGGAGATTTGTGTTGCAATTAGCAACTAGATCGTGGTTTCTTTTTTCCTTTTCCTTTTTTTTTTTTTTTTTTTTTTGCATACATTGGACTGTTTCTGTCATTCCATCCTTTGCAGGTCTGGAAAATCTTACATATTTACGTCAAAGCGAGATAACACCTGGTGTGACGGCCGTGGCCAGGGGAGGCTTTTTATCAGGTCCGCCTGATATGCCAGTTGTGTCCCTTTCTAGATCGGGACTCCCTACGCACGGTCACTCAGGCACTCGTCACTTCCCGCCTGGACTACTGCAATACTCTCTACATGGGGCTCCCCTTGGGGTGCACCCCGGAGGCTCCAGTTGGTCCAGAATGCGGCCGCGCGGGGGGATTATGGGAGCGATGGGGCGCTCCCATGTGACACCTCTCCTGCGCGAGCTGCACTGGCTTCCTGTGGTCTTCCGGGTACGCTTCAAGGTGTTGGTGACCACCTTTAAAGCGCTCCATGGCTTAGGGCCTGGGGTATCTACGAGACCGCCTTCTGCCGCCAATAGCCTCCCACCCGGCCAGTTCGCTCGCACAGAGAGGGCCTCCTCAGGGTGCCGGTCTGCCAGACAGTGTCGGCTGGCGACCCCCAGGAGGAGAGCCTTCTCTGTGGCGGGCACCTGCCCTCTGGAACGACCTACCCGCATAGATACGCACGATACCAGACCTCCGGACTTTTCGTTGGGCCCTGAAAACACATCTATTTCATCTAGCCGAGCTGGCTTGATCCCATCCTTGCTGTTTTAATTTGTAATTGGTTTTAACTGGGTTGTTTTAAATTGATGGCCAAAATTATTTAATGTCTTTTAAACTGTTTTTAAATTTTATATGTTGTGTTTTACCGTGGCTGTTCACCGCCCTGAGTCCTGTTGGAGAAGGGCGGTATACAAATAAAATAAAATAAAATAAATAAATAAAATAAATATTTAAGGAGGAAAAGTCCCATCCTTAAAACGAAATGAAACAAAACAAAATTGCTGGTCTTAAGGCTCCATCTCCCCTTTCCTATCACCCTTCTTGAGGAATTGCATCCAAAAAACTGCGGGGGGGAGTGGGGGGGAAAATAATCTGCCCTATTGGCTTTTCAGACCCTCCCTGGTCGTCCTTCAACCATTTTCGCCTCTTGTGACTTCAATACCTCCATTTACAAACTTTCAAGGCGGGGGTAGGAGGGTGGGGGAATCCCCAGGAAGAGAAAGAGGGGCATTGATTTAGATGCTAAATGCAGTTTGGCTCAGCAAGTTTCTCCCCCCCCATCTGTTCCCAACCCCCATCCCCCTGCACATATCAAACCGAAACTGTCACTCACCACTCGTAATTAGAAGGGCTCCTGCAGCTGGCAGCCCATTCAGATCGCCTTGTGCACCGACACCCTCCTGGATTTCGCTTCTCTTTTTTCATTTTTAAATGACTTATGACCATTAGCCTTCCATCCTTCTGAGGTGGGGTAAACTGAGGACCCAGATTTGTTGGGGGAGGGAGGGTAAATTGCAGATTCTGTAAACCGCTTAGAGAGGGCTGTAAAAGCACTGTGAAGCGGTATATAAGTCTTAGTGCTATTGTTATCCTTCCTTCCTTCCTTCCTTCCTTCCTTCCTTCCTTCCTTCCTTCCTTCCTTCCTTCCTTCCTTCCTTCCTTCCTTCCTTCCTTCCCCACTGGTTAGAATATAATATTGCAGGCTAACTCTGCCCATATACCAGGAGTTCGATCCTGACTGGCTCAAGGTTGACTCAGCCTTCCATCCTTCTGAGGTCGGTTAAAGCGAGGACCGAGATTGTTGGGGGCAAGAGGCTGACTCCGTAAACTGCTTAGAGAAGGCTGTAAAGCACTGTGAAGCGGTACATAAGTCTAAATGCTATTGCTATCATTGGGCCCCAACCTTTCTGCCAAGCAAGAATGTTGACTATAACCATCATAAATATGAGTCCGCTGCCAAGTGTCTGAGTTTCAATCATGTGACCACGGGGATGCTACAACACTCGTGTGAAAAAACGGTCATAAGTCACTTTTTTCAGTGACGTAACTTCAAACGGTCACTAAACGAATGGTTGTAAGTTGAGGACTACCTGTATGTGGTCATTAAGCAAAACTGACTCCCGCCCATTTGTTTTGCTCATCAAAAGCTGGCTGGGAAGGTCACCAATTGTTGTTGTGGCCCGTACATGGCCTGTGCAGCTAGTAGCTGATTCCGACAGTGAGGAGGCTGGTGTGGTGCTGCGCCAGCAGCCTGTGCAGCTGGCGCTCGGAGTCGGACAATGAGGAGGCTGGAGAAGATGTAGTGCCAGAGGCAGGGATTCAGCCAGGGCCTTCAGAACCTCCAGAAGCTCCCTTTAAGTGAAGAGGACGAAGAGGAGGAGCCTCTTCTTGATGCACGGGTGTGCAGAGGTTCCAAAAGGCAGGAGTGGCTCCTCAGGAGGAGGTCTCCTCGAGAGTAAGGCTTGGGGCTGATTGGCCACTCCCTTAGCCTATTTAAGGAGGAACGCCGACTGAAGCAATTTGCAGGGAACAACTTAGTTCACATACCTTCGTGTCTTGTCTTGCTTATCTTATCAGCTTCCTGCAAATTGCTTCTGGGCATTCTGCCAACCCACAGTAAGCTTTCAGTTATTATTCTTTTGAATTCTTGGCGGCTGTTAATGCAGTTAATTCACAGCTGTTGTTGTAAAAGACTGGTTTATTTAGTAAACTAAGGTTTGAACAGACTTTGTGTGCGTTGCATTCTTTGGGGTCCGTAGCTGGGGCAGAACAATGATGATCACGTGACCCCAGGATGCTGCCATGGGCTGTAAATGTGAAATACTGCCCAAATCAAGATCACATGGACCACTGGGTGGTGTAGTGGTCATAACTTCAGTTTTTTCCCAGCACCATCGTGATTCTGAACCATTGTCGCACCGTCGTAAGTCAAGGATACAGGTAAGCCAACAATCTGACTCTGTGCAAGCAATTGTCTAGATCAGGGGTGTTGAGCTGGTGGCCCCGCAGGCCGTCTCATGCAGGCCACGCCCACCCCAGCTCCGCGAATGGGAAAAACATCGCGAAATGTCACGTGAAGGTAACGTGAGGTGGCGCGTTCGGACATCCCGTGATCTAGATGGATAAACAATAAGGTGAGAAATTACAGTCATGGCCAAAATTGTGGAAACCTTTTGGGAAAAGTTGTATTTTCTAAAACTATCTAATAACACCACTTTTTTTGTTTTTGTTAGTAGTACCATAAAATTATATATCAATGGAAAGATAATTTAATCAAGAATGTTAATGCAATAACTTTTATGAAGGATTTGCTATTAGAACAGCAGTTACAGTATAAAGAAGCAAAGTGAAACAGGTAGAAAAAAAACGAGATATACAAAAATGATCCCCATGTCAGTTAATCCTTCGTTGGGTAACCTTTAACATGAATGACGGCCTTCCAACGTCTTCCCATGGAGTGAACCAAGTCTTTCAGTTCTGCAGCTGTTCTAATGTGAAACCAAGATTGAATGATGGCTTCTATTAACTGGGTTTTATTGCTGGGTCGCTTCTGACTAACAAGTTTCTTTAGTCGGCTCCATAGATTTTCCATTGGGTGAAGGTCTGGGCTATTTCCAGGCCATTCCAGCAGCGGAATAGGATTCTCTTGAAACTCCAAAAAAAAAAAAAAAAAAAGTGGTGTTATTAGCCATCAAACCTCAAAAATACACTTTTCCCAAAAAGGTTTCCACAAGTTTGGCCACTACTGTGAGTTGTAGGCTTCAGCCCTGGGAAAGAATACGAGGGTGTTAATGAGGGATCGATTCTCACGTGAAGCCGGAAAAAACGAGAGAAAAACGAGGGAAAGATACAAGGGACAGACCGGATCAGGCAGAGCGAAAGAGCAAAACATCTCTAGTCTGAGAGGCACCATGGGAAAAGGCTGCCTGTACAAGCCGGAGGGCATCTGGGGTGAATTAATGTGACTTAAGATTCTCCTTCTGAGGCAGGTTCAGGCAGGGTCAAGGTGGAATGAGCTCAAACTTGTGCTTCAGAAAAATAAAGAGAGAGAGGGGGGGAGAGGGAGAGAGAGAGGGAGAGAGAGAGAGAGAAACAGCTCTGAGCCTTGAGCGGGTGCAAGTTTTTTTTCTGTTGGGATGAGTGGAATCACGGAATCACGGAGGCCACAATATTTGCCATATCTTTATTGCACTGGGACCACACTGCAAACAAATCCACGGAAAGGAAGAAAAAGGAAGAAAGAAAGAAAGAAAGAAAGAAAGAAAGAAAGAAAGAAAGAAAGAGAGAGAGAGAGAGAGAGAGAGAGAGAGAGAGAGAGAGAGAGAAGAGAGAAAGAAGAAAGAAAGAAAGAAAGAAAGAAAGAAAGAAAGAAAGAAAGAAAGAAAGAAAGAAGAAAGAAAGGAGGGAGGGAGAAAGGGAGAAAGGAAGAGGAAGGGAGAGGAGTGAGGAGGGAAGGAAAAGAGGGAGGGAGAAAGAAGGAAAGAAGGGAGTAGAGAGGATGGAAGGAAAAGAGGGGAGGGAGGGAGAAAGGAAGAGGAAGGGAGGAGTGAGGAGGGAAGGAAAAGAGGGAGGGAGAAAGAAGGAAAGAAGGGAGGAGAGGGGATGGAAGGGAAAGGAGAGAGGGAGGGAGGGAGAAAGGAGACAGGATGGAAGGAGGGAGGGGAGGAAGGAAGGAAGGAAGGAGAGGATGGAGAGTGGGAGGGAGAAAGGAAGGAGACAGGATGGAAAGAGGCAAGAGGGAGGGAGGGAAGAAGGAAAGAAAGAAGGAAGGAAGGAGGGATGGAGGAAAGAAGGAAAGAAAGAAGGGAGGAAGGAAGGAAGGGAAGGAGGAAGGAAAGAAGGGAGGGAGGAAGGAAGGAAGGAAGGAAGGAAGGAAGGAAGGAAGGAAGGAAAGGAAGGGAAAAGAAGGAAAGCCATAAAATTCTACTGCCGCTGAAAGCAGCTTCTTGTTTTTTTTCCCCCTTTAATCTGTGTTTTTTTTGTTTTTTTTTTTAAACTTGGATATGTATATATTTACATAAAAGAAAACTATCAAAAGCAGATTTGAGAAAAAGCAGCAGCTCAGCTTCAGCAGTCCAGAAAGAGAAGAAAGAGCTGCTTACTTTCGGATGGATAAATAGTACCATTTATCTGTGGTGGTGGTTGGGTTTCTTTCTTTCTTTCTTTCTTTCTTTTTGTTTTAAACATCACTCTGTAAAAACCGCATTCAAGTATTCTCGCCGATGCACGGATTGTCCCGCTCTTCTTTTGACGAAGCTGCTGCACTTCTGCGGAGGGTGGTCCTTTCTGGGGTGGGTGGGTGGTTGAGGTGGGGGGGTTTGGCTTGGCCCGTAGCTGGCTCAGTCTTGGAAATGCTGGGGGAGCAAGTGGGGAGAACTTTGGCAGCCATGAAGGAGCAAGAGAAAAGGAGGACAACGCCTAGAAGGTAGACACGAGGAAGTAAGATTTCAGGACCACGTTGAAGGGAAGCGTCCATAGCGTGGGCCTTCTCCGTTCCTGACCCTTTCCTTCTCTCCCTTCGTTAGGGAGAGAATATTTATACTCTAACACCTTTCCCAAAAAGCTCTTCCGGTGTGCACGGTCTCCAAATTCTTAATCCATTCACCTCTTTCGCTAACCACCGACCCTCCCACAAACCCAGATTCAAGATCTAGAACAGCTTCAATGCAGCGACCAAGAGCTGGGACTTCTCCTTCTTTGGAATCCTCTTGGAGTCCACCTTGAGGGCGGTAGACAATCAGTCACTCCCTTCCTCGTCCAAAGGTAGCGTTTTTCCGTTTATTAAAAAAGAAGAAGTAGAAGAACACAACACGACCCGTCCTCCTCTATAAATACAAAATATTAAATAAGGACCAGCTTTCTGTACAAAGGAAAAGGGAGGGAAAGAACGAGAGGGCTACTCCAGCCAGTGAGAAGATCCCATTTCATAATCTTCTCCATATTTTTTTTTTTTTCATTTTCCTAAGTCGATAGGATTGGTTTGGAAAACTGCAACATGGACAAGTGGATCTGGTAACAGTAACAGAGTTGGAAGGGACCTTGGAGGAGTCATCGAGTCCAACCCCCTGCTCACGCCCGGAGACCTGTACTAGGGATTTCGAACTGTCAAAACGGCCGAAACTTTCTGATCGACAAGCTCAGTGTCTTCGCCAGCGAGCCACCCAGATATGTGGATGACTTTTTCGGCATTTCCTATTCGGGTCTTCTCAGCGGTTGGGGAGGAGGTGGTGGTGCCACTTGCGCTGAAGGATCAGGACGAAGAAAGAAGTGGGGGGGCCCACAAAATTCACTGGCCGCTTGGAGAAATGAAAGCACGGGGGGGGGGGGGGGAAGGTGGGGCTTGCCAGAAAGCTCCGCCCACAGGTGGACTCCAAAGCCCTCGTTGACGATGGAGAATAATTTAGAACCTAAGGCAAGTGAGGCTGGATGAAAAAAAAAAAACAAACATGGTGGGTGTGACCACGTCCCACTGAGAACACGTGGATGGTCCCCGAGAGCTGTTGACGGCCGAGCTACCTGTTATTCTCAGTCTGATCTGTTGCAGAGGTCTATGCCTTAGCTACTTACTTGGAGAACAATTAAAAGAGCAATTTCTGAATTCACTGAATTCAAACGTGGGCCTACGCACACAGTCCTTTCGCGAGACTGTTGGGATGGTGGCTTGGTCGACGTGTTGGTCTTTTCTTCAGTGGCGTTGAAGGAAGTCTGTCCGTTGTCACTACCTCTCGGTTGTGACGGTGCTCCCTAGAGGAGGCAAAGTCATTCTCCCACCACCTTGTTGTAACTTCCTTTTTCTATACAGTCCCTGACGGCCTGCAGGACTATCCGGAGCCTCCGATCCATCGCTTGGAGGTGTAGTTTGTACAAGATGGGGGCGATTTTGTCCTCCAGCAAAGATTGTTCCATCAGCTGGCTCAGTTTGTACTCCTCCTTGGCCAGGAGCTGTAAACGCAGGTAGGTGGACTTCCGTTATTCTAGGGAGGAAGAAGCAGTTGGAAGATGAGAGAGGTGGAGCACGCTTTGGCTATGGTTTTTTTTTTTGTTTTTTTTTTTAATCCTGTGTTTAGCAGAACTGGTTTCTGGAAGGACTCATTCTGGATTCCAACTACATGGGCTACCATGATTCAACACTGAACAGCTAGTTTTACCCATAACAGAAAATTCTGTCTGTCGGTCTACTTGTCACCTATCTATTATCTATCCATCTGAATCTATCATCTCCCTCCCTCCCTCCCTCCCTCTCTCTCCCCATCCATCCATCCATCCATCCATCCATATCTATCTACCTATTACCTATCTACCTATCATCCATCCATCTCTCTCTCTCTCTCCATATCTATCTATCTATCTATCTATCTATCTATCTATCTATCTATCTATCTATCTAAATATCTACCTACCTACCTACCTATCTCCATCCATCTCATCCATCCATCCATTCATAGCTAGCTATATCATATCTATATCTAGCTAGCTATCCTTCCAACCACCTATCATATATATATATATTCTATCTATCTATCTATCTATCTATCTATCTATCTATCTATCTATCTATCTATCTATCTACCTACCTACCTACCTATCTCCATCCATCCATCCATCCATCCATCCATAGCTGGCTATATCATATCTATATCTAGCTAGCTATCCTTCCACCCACCTATTGTATGTATATATTCTATATCTATCTATCCATCCATCCATCCATCCATTCATAGCTAGCTATATTCATATCTATATCTAGCTAGCTATCCTTCCAACCACCTATCATATCTATCTATCTATCTATCTATCTATCTATCTATCTATCTATCTATCTATCTACCTACCTATCTCCATCCATCCATCCATCCATCCATCCATCCATCCATCCATAGCTGGCTATATCATATCTATATCTAGCTAGCTATCCTTCCACCCACCTATTGTATGTATATATTCTATATCTATCTATCTATCCATCCCATCCATCATCCATCCATCCATCCATCCATCCATTCCATCTATCTGTCTATCTATCTGTCTATCTATCTAATCTATCCATCATCTCTCCTCTCTCTCCTATCTATCATCTCTCAATCACTGATTGCAGGGGGTGTTTAGACATCCTGAACTTTAAGGACTGATTGTAACCACCAGTCATTCGATGCCCTTATAACACAAATGGTTGTGATCTTTAAATCAAGGGACTCTTGTGTTTACAGCCTCCAAAATCCTCTCTAAATTGATCCCCAATGAAGAGAAGAAGAAGAAGAAAAAGAAAATAAATAAATGCCAAACATACCGGCAACACTGATTTAAAGGCCACCAAGATAGACAGTTCATCGTGAGAATATTTCCCAAACCTGCAGGAAAGAAGAACACAAGAAGCATTCACTAGAAATACACTTTCTGCCTCAAATTCTTGGCGAAAAGTCAGGGCAGAAACTGAATGCACTCTTTAATGCCATGATTTTAGCCATGGGCTGAACTTCAGGTCTGGAGCCAAAGAGATGTTTTGCAGGAAACGTGGGCAGGCCTCCTGAGCCTCACCACAAGTCTTCAAAGAAAATATTATTTTTTTCTTGACAACCTTCACAGGTCTGTAAAGCAACGGAAAAGTCGAACTGTGATCATAAGCACAGTCATAGAATAGAATAACAGAGTTGGAAGGGACCTTGGAGGTCTTCTAGTCCAACCCCCTGCACAGGCAGGAAAATCCTATGCCCTTTCAGACAGATGGTTATCCAATCTCTTCTTAAAAGCTTCCAGTGTTGGAGCATTCACAACTTCTGCAGGCAAGTTGTTCCACTGAACTGTCAGGAAATTTTTCCTTAGTTCTAGGTTGCTTCTCTCCTTGATTAGTTTCCACCCATTGCTTCTTGTCCTGCCCTCAGGTGCTTTGGAGAATAGCTTGACTCCCTCTTCTTTGGGGCAGCCCCTCAAATATTGGAGGGATGCTATCATGTCACCCCATGTCTTTCTTTTCATTAAACTAGACATACCCAGTTCCTGCAACTGTTCTTCATATGTTTTAGCCTCCAGTCCCTAATCCTCTTGGTTGCTCTTCTCTGCACTCTTTCTAGAGTCTCAGCATCTTTTTTACATCGTGGCGACCAAAACTGGATGCAGGATTCCAAGTTGTGGCCTTATCAAGGCCTTATTAAGTGGTATTAACACTTCACGTGATTCTTGATTCTATCCCTCTGTTTATGCAGCCTAGAACTGTGTTGGCTTTTTTGGCAGCTGCTGCACACGGCTGGCTCATATTTAAATGGTTGTCCACTAGGCCTCCCAAGATCCCTCTCACAGTTACTACTATTGAGTAAGGTACCACCTTATACTGTACCTGTGCATTTGGTTCTTCTTGCCTAAAATGCAGAACCTTTCTTTTCATGGTTTCATTTAACAATTGTTTCGCTTAATGACCGAGTTGTTGGCCCCAACTGTGGTCACTAAATGAGGACGACCTGTATAGATTGCCGATCTCTGAGCTAGAAAAAATACTAGTCTGGTAAAGTGACCTAATGGGCATATTTGCGTCTTTTTTTCAGTCAAAAGAAAAGCGAGGAAGAATAAGCCAGAATAAACAGGGAAGATTTAAGTATGATCAACCGAACCCCACCCTTCCTCTCCCATAATTACCCTCTTCCATTGTCTAAGTGGATAATTAAAAGTATTATTTCCAAACTTCTCAAAAGTCTCATAATGGTGTCGATCCATATTCCCTGTAAAAGAGGAGGCAAAAATAAGAAAAAAGGCAAAATGTTTAGCAGAACGTCATGTTGGAGATCTTAAGCAAATTAACAACAGACGAACTCAGAACATGGAATAATAGTGTCAGGTTTTGATGTCATCTCAAATAAATTGCATTCCCAAACAATTAAAATCTTTGCTGAAATATTCCATTTATTGAGTACGACAGATCTGGCCCCCGACTTCGTCGTAGCCGATACTAACCCTCTGACCCCCCAAACCCTTCCCTTTCCGTTCCCCAATTCTCATTGGCCATCTTCCAAGTCAGTCTCCCCACCTTCTGACCTCATCCCACAGGAATGTCCCCCCTCCCTTCCCATCTCCTAGGGGATATTATCTACAGAGAAAATAAGTAGGTGAAAAGTCAAGCCTCGTCTCCTCCTTTTTATGGCAGCATTAGAATGCTGACAAATAGGTTTGAAAGAGAACCTGGAGGTCTTCTAGTAATCCCCACCCCCTGCTCAAGGAGGAGACCCTACACCATTCTGGGCTGTCCAATGCCTTTCAAGAAGAAACAGGATTGCCTTATGGTCCTTCATCCCCGTGATCAAAATCAACCTAGAAATTTCCTGACAGAAGAACTTCAGAAGTTGTGGCTGCTCCAACATTGGAGGTTTTTAAGAAGAGATTGGACACCTATTGGTCTCGAATGGTGTAAGGCCCGTGATGGTGAACCTATGGCACGCGTGGCAGAGGGTGGCACACAAGAGCTCGCTCTGTGGGCAACGCGCGCTGTTGCCAGCTGCTTTTCTGGTTTTCCGGTGTGAGCACCGGAGGCCTCCGGAAAATGGCCCAAAAAACAGGCCATTTTTCAGGCTGTTTTTTGGGCCGTTTTCAGGCCTTTTTTGGGCTGTTTTTGGGGCCATTTTCAGGCCTTTTTGGGGCTGTTTTTCGGGGCCATTTTCTGGCTGTTTTCCTGGCTGTTTTTTGGGCCATTTTCAGGCCTTTTTGGGGCTGTTTTTTTGGGCCATTTTCTGGCTGTTTTTCAGGCTGTTTTTTGGGCCATTTTCAGGCCTTTTTTGGGCTGTTTTTGGGGCCATTTTCAGGCCTTTTTGGGGCTGTTTTTTGGGCCATTTTCAGGCCTTTTGGGGGCTGTTTTTCGGGCCATTTTCTGGCTGTTTTCCTGGCTGTTTTTTTGGGCCATTTTCAGGCTTTTGGGGGCTGTTTTTTGGGCCATTTTCTGGCTGTTTTTCTGGCTGTTTTTTGGGCCATTTTTCAGGCCTTTTTTGGGCTGGTTTTTGGGGCCATTTTCAGGCCTTTTGGGGGGCTGTTTTTCGGGCCATTTTCCGGCTGTTTTCCTGGCTGTTTTTTGGGCCGTTTTCAGGCCTTTTTGGGGCTGTTTTTTTGGGCCATTTTCTGGCTGTTTTTCTGGCTGTTTTTCTGGGCCCTTTTCAGGCCTTTTTTGGGCTGTTTTTGGGGCCATTTTCCAGGCCTTTTTGGGGCTGTTTTTTGGGCCATTTTCTGGGGTGTTTTTCAGGCCATTTTCCGGGCCTTTTTCAGGTCATTCTCCAGGCCATTTTCTGAGGCGTTTTTAGGCCATTTTCAGGCTGTTTTCCAGGGCGTTTTCAAGATGTTTTCAGGCCATTCTTGGGCCAAAAACAGCCCAAAAAACAACCTGAAAATGGCCTGAAAACTGACCCTGAAAACAGCCAAAAAAAACCAGCCCAAAAACACATGTATGCACCCGGCCAAACTGATCTTTGGGTTTCCGGTGCTCTGGAACATGCATGCACATACATGTACATTCCGGTTTGGGCACTCGGTGCTGAAAAGGTTCACCATCATGGGTGTAGGGTCTCCTCTTTGGATCAGGGAGTTGGACTATAAGACCTCCAAGGTCCCCTTCCAACTGATATTCTGCTATTCGCCAAGAAAGTCATTAATGTTGTGTCCCTGCCAAATAAGCCAAGACAACAACTAGCAGCAAAAAAACAAAAACGAAAAACACAACAAAAATCTACATATTATACATGTTCTACCACTAAAACCGCCCAAATTCTAAGAGTGCTACTCCATTTCAGAGGCGGCGAACATACCCATCAGAAAATCAAATATGGTCATGTCCATTATATCCAAGATCCTGGTTCCCCGGTCGTACGGGGTGGCGTTTGCTTAACCTCTTCGCAATATTCTGGATCAACTTCCCACCTGGATGAGAAGAAATAATACAGATTGGGAAGCTTAGCCACCGACAATGCTCCTCCTTTTGATATCTGCAAGGATTGAGCAGGTAGGGTGTGAGTTTAACAGAGGAAATATGCACATTTTATATGTTAAAGATATACCGTGTTTCCCCGAAAATAAGACCCTGTCTTATATTTTTTTGAACCCTGAAATAAGCACTTGGACCTTAACTGCCATGCGCTCAAGAAGCCCGATTGGGCTTATTATCAGGGGATGTCTTATTTTGGGGGAAACAGGATAGCAGGCATGGTAGCTCAGTGGCTAAGACGCTGAGCTTGTTGATCGAAAGGTTGGCAGTTCAGTGGGTTCGAATCCCTAGCGCCGCGTAATGGGGGTGAGCTCCCGTGACTTGTCCCAGCTTCTGCCAACCTAGCAGTTTGAAAGCACGTTAAAAAATGCAAGTAGAAAAATAGGGACCACCTTTGGTGGGAAGGGAACAGCGTTCCATTGCGCCTTTGGCGTTGAGTCATGCTGGCCACATGACCACGGAGACGGAGCCAGGAGAAAAAAATGCGGGGAAAAATATGATTTCTCCCCTACCTGCAAAATAAGTTGGATTCTAGTTTAACTAGGTGCTAAAGTATTAGTCCAGCTGCATGGAGGTTGTGACGTTTTGGTTTTTAGATTTTTAGAACAAAAACCCGACAGCCAAACCATCTGGGTTAAACGAAGACGTGGGGGGCCATCCAGATAAAGCCAACATGGGCTCAGCCCAACCTCTGCTCTTTTGTCTTCCCACTGTGTCTCTTCTGCGTTTGGCAGACAGATGGCTTCGTTCTGCTCAGCAGGTGGTGGAATTAAAGTCTGGCTAGGCAACAATGGAGAACTGACAGCTTGCGGCATGGGGGTTGCAGCAGAAGCAGCGGGCTGGCTCTTAACCACAACACTTACTCGGCTTTCTTGCGTTTATGGTAGGAACGTCGCCACGGGTTCCTCCAGGTTTTCCGTTTGGCTAAAGACAAGTCGGGCAAGAAGGCCGCCATGGAACCTTCAATCTGGTCCGGTTTTGCCACAAAGGGCATGCTCCGTCGAACAGTAGTAGGAGCATTCTCCGTAGAAGCAGATGTTGTTGGCTGCAGAAAGAAGGAGAAAACATGGTGGGACAACCGACATGGGTGGAAGAGAATATTTGTGGCTCAAGGTTGAACTGTGGGGTCCCAGGGTGCTCTTTGAGTTGGGTTGGTTTTTATGGATGCTTCATGACCCAACTAGGTAACATCCTCAGGGCTAAAAGGGGATGGGGGAAGGAGGAGGAGGAGGAGGAGGGACTGTGAGGTGCTCTCTGAGGTTGGATGTTTTCTGTGGATGATTCATGACCAAACTACATAACATCATCAGAGCTAGAAGGTGAAGGGGAGGGAGGAGGAGAGGAGGAGGGGAGGAGGAGGAAGGGAGGAGGAGGAGTGAGGAGGAGGAGGAAGAGGAGGAGGATAGAGGAGGAGGAGGAGGGGAGGAGGAGGACTGTGAGGTTCTTGGTGATCTCTGAGGTTGGATGTTTTTCTTGTGGATGATTCATGACCCAACTACCCGGTAGTAAACCTCATCAGTTGCAAGAAGAGAATTGGGGTTTGTGGAATAGAGGAAGAGGAGGAGAACTGTGGGGTCCATGATGCTCTCTGAGTTTTGGTTGATTTTTATAGATGTTTCATGACCCCAATTTAGGTAACATCATCAGCGCTAGAAAGGAGTTGGGTTGATGTGAGTGTTTTATTCTTGGTGGTTCCTTAATTAGGCTGTTGTTTATTGTTAGCTTTTTGTCTATGTTGGTAGTTCCTTGATTGGGGGTTCCATTTACTTCTTGATTGTGGGTCTTAGTGTGGTGTTAATCCCTTGTTATTTGGGGTGTTGACTGCTGAAGAGGAGGTCTTTGGGGTCTTTTTTGTTTCCTTCTAGTCTTTTTTATTGTCTCTTTCAAACGGTATGTAAATGTCATTTATCTCTATGTGCCTGTTGATGGCTGATTTGCCTGAATGCCAGACTTCCAGGAATTCTCTGATGTTTTTGAACTTGGCTTGGTTTATTAGGAGAGCAATCCCACCTCCCTTCTACTCTAATGATGTTACCGAGTTCAGTAATGAAACATTTGCAAGAAAACAACACAAAGCTCAGAAAGCACCAAGGACCCCTATAATCAACCTCTTCTAGAATCAGAAACTGGAATCAGAGACTCTTCAAGGCAGTGATGGTGAACCGATGGCAACGCGTGCCACAGGTGGCACCACGTTAGCCATATCAGTGGACATGTGAGCTCAGCTCCGGTGCACAGTTGCGCACTGATCAGCTGATTTTTGGGCCTTCTGGGGCACACCAGAAGTAGGAAAACAAGGCTGTTTCCTGCCTCTGGAGGGCCTCGGGGAGTGGTGGGGAAGGCATGTTTTTTTGCTGTCCCCCAGGCTCCAGAGCCTTTCTAGGAGTCTGGGGAGGGGAGAAAACAGCCTTCCCCACTCCCCCAGAGGCTCTTTGAGGCCAAAAACAGCCCGTTTGCCAACTTCTGGTGGGCCCAGAAGGCCCGAAAATCAGCTGGTCCCACCAGAAGCTGGCAAATGGGCTGTTTCCAGCCTATGGAGGGCCTCTGGAGGTGGGGGTGGGGGAAGGCTGTTTTTGCCCTCCCAGACTCCTAGAAAGACTCTCTGGAGCATGGTGTGAGAGAAAAACGGGCCTACCAAGCCATCACGGGCCAGGAAGGCAGGGGGAGTGTGTGTGGGGGCAGGTCTGCGCAAGCATGCACAGGGGTGGGGCGCATAGAATTATGGGTGTGGGCACGCATGCACATGACACCCCTCCCCACTCCTGGCACGCGATGGCAAAAAGATTAGCCATCACTGCCTTAAGGGAACTAAACTCCCCTCAAAAGAAGTGAGGTCGGTGACGAGGTAGAACAAGGAGAAACCTCTGAAACAGTTGCACAGGTCGCAGAAATACCCTTCGATTTCTATAAATAAGAGCTTCTCGTCCGATTATTAAAAAATGAAAACCACCTTCCGATCATCACATTGTCAAGGTCATTTTTCAGGGCTCGAGGGGGATGATTTTGTGACTTGATGAGAACTGGCTGAGACACCTACGTCGATTGTTGGATTTCACACCTTTTTTTTTTTTGTTGTTGCCCAAATCAGCTTCTTCAATAGTTGCTGACTCAAACAAGCAAGTGTGAACTGACTCCTGTTTTTCAAGCTGGCACCGGATGGTGAGAAAACTCTTGCCAGCAGCGAGGAATCTGTGAACGGGTGAGTTATAAACCAACTTACAATATTTAAGCTCCTGCATGCTGGCATTCCTTAATCGCCAAAGATGGTTCCATTTTCTGTATATCTCAGTGGTGAAATCCAAATTTTTTCTACTACCGGTTCTGTGGGTGTGGCTTGGTTGGGCATGGCAGGGGGAAGGATACTGCAAAAATCTCCATTCCCACCCCCACTCTGAGACCAGCCAGAGGTGGTATTTGCTGGTTCTCCAAACTACTCAAAATTTCCGCTACTGTTGTGACCCAGTTCCAAGTAGTTAGTATTAAATACAAACAGTTTTTATACCCCTTCAAACCCTGATCATTTCTGAGAGTGGTGCGGTGGCCTAGAGGTGGACTTCTTGCCTCACAATCAGGACACTGTGAGTTCGATCCTAGGTAGAGGCAGATATTTCTCTCTCTGGGCACAATGAGAAATTTATGTGAACAAAACTCCTCATCGGCAACAAGAAAGGCATTCGGCCAGTAAACACTCGGCTAGCTCGATTCAGTTGCCCAGACTCCACCCCGCCAGGGATTATGGGGCCGTTAAAAAAAGATGATGAATACTGTCCCGGGGTCATGTGATCGCCGTTTGTAACCTTCCCATCCAGCTTCCGACAAGCAAAGTCAATGGGGGGGGGACTTGGATTCACCTTAACTGCTGCATGACTCGCTTAACCACCGTGCAAAAAACATCGTAACATTGAACGTGACTCTCTTCACAATCGCTTAGCAAGATTAAACGATGGTCACTCGATGGCGGTCGTAAATTGAAAACTACCTGTTTTGTCTGACGTGAGTTCCCCATAACTTTTGAAACAAACCATTTCTCTCTCTTTGCCATACAATTTAACAGTTTGCCACTATTCTTTCTTTCCCAACCTGGGGGATGTAAATAATCCTGAGCACATTCTTAAAAAAAAAAAAAATTGTTGAAAAGATTCTAATCTCCCTTTTCTTCTTGCAAGTAAGTGAAGCAAAGCTGCTATTGTCAATTTCCCAGAAGGTGGGGGCTGGGGAGGAACGACAGGGGTGGAAATCGATAAACCTCTGTGATTGGTCAAGGGGAACAAAAGTCCCCAGAACTCGCATTGATTTTGGCAAATGATTATTTCGAAAATTACAGCCGGAGTTATTAAAGTTTCTCTCCCACCGGAGTGCTAACAAATCATTCCTCCACGCCATTCTTTAAGGCAAGTGGAGAGCTAGCAAGGTGTAGAAAGGCATTTAAGGAATGACTGAGCTATTTCCACTCACTCTACTTTGGGTGCAAGGTTTTCCTCCCTCCCTCCCTCCCTCCCCCCTCCTTCCTTCCTTCCTTCCCTAACTCTCTCCCTCTTTTCCTCCCTCCCTCCCTTCCTTCCTTCCCTCCCTCTCTTCCTTCCTTCCTTCCTTCCCTCCCTCTCTCCCTCTTTTCCTTCCTTCCTTCCTCCCTTCCTCTCTCCCTCTTTTCCTTCCTTCCTCCCTTCTTCCATCCCTCCCTCTCTTCCTTCCTTCCTTCCTTCCCTCCCTCTCTCCTTTCCTCCCTCCCTCTTCTTCCCTCCCTCCCTCTCTTCCTTCCTTCCCACCCTAACTCTCTCCCTCTTTTCCTTCCTTCCTTCCTTCTTCCATCCCTCCCTCTCTTCCTTCCTTCCTTCCCTCTCCTCTCCTCCCTCCCTCTTCTTCCCTCCCTCCCCCCTCTCTTCCTTCCTTCCCGCCCTAACTCTCTCCCTCTTCTCCTTCCTTCCTTCCTTCCCTCTCTCCTCTCCTCCCTCCCTCTTCTTCCCTCCCTCCCCCTCTCTTCCTTCCTTCCCGCCCTAACTCTCTCCCTCTTCTCCTTCCTTCCTTCCTTCCTTCCTTCCTTCCTTCCTTCCTTCCTTCCTTCCTATCTATCTATCATCTCTCTCTTCCCTCCCTCTTTTTCTTCCCCTCTCTGCTCTCCCATGCCTCCTTCCTCCCTCTCTCCCTCTCTTCCTTCCTTCCCTCCCTCTCTCCCTTCCTCCCTCCCTTCCCCCTTTAAAAATTTAAACCCATTTTAAAAAGCCCATTTACCAGTAGACTTTTTCTTGTTTTGACGAGGAACAAGAGTTCGGTGGAGGCTTCCCAATTCCTGCCTTTACGGTGAGAATTTTTCAGCTAGGTCTCCTGAATCTAATCCCGAGAGATTTGATCCCAACAATGTCAACCAAGCAGCAACCTTGCTTACTAAAAACAGAGCAAAAGATCCCAGCCTCTTGGGAGACCCTCACTTGCACTCCCAGGTCTATCTGGAATAGTTTCTAAGACAGAGCATCACCAAAGCAACTGTGGGTTTCCAGAGGCATGAAATGCCACGCTGGTGTCTAAGATCCCCATCCTCTCCAGAAGCTGATATAATTCAGGCTTTGCCCACACAACGCATCTCCTTTTGGCTCACAAGAGGCAGCCAATCAAGCCTTTTGCCTAGCCGTAAATTGGGATTTGGTTCAAATGTTTACACCGGCACCATCATCATCTTCTCGGTTTAATTTCTGGGGTTGCTGCTGTTGCCATTAATAATGGAAGTCAAAGGTGGAGGGGGTCTCCTTGCCAACCCCCCAAACTGATGAACATAACCTGAGTATGAACCGCTGCCTTTTCGGTAGCGGCAATTCAGATGGAACCAGAAAGCGATAACAAAGCAGAAGTGAAGAAACAGGAAAGGCAGGATCAGTGGTGGGATTCAGCCAGTTCTGTCCGGATTGTGCGAACCGGTAGCGGTGACTGTGGAGGCTCCGCCCACCCGCCCAGATGTAATACCCGACTACTGCACATGTGCTCACATTTGCGAACTGGTAGGGAGGTAAGTGAATCCTACCTCTGGGCAAGATCCAGTGGGAAGTCAAAAAAAATTACCTACTGGATCCTGCGCACTACTAGATCCCTGGCTTCCCTCTGGATGGAAATTAATCCTCCATTTTGCTGAGCGAATCTGAGAGGCTGAATCACCAGGCTGACCAATGAAAGAACACGATGGCCACAACCTTTTTGGTGGACCTGAATGCTGTTATGTGCGAAAGTTCATGGTCCTCGTTTTAATTGCCGCCTGTCACCTGGAACCTATTTTGATGCCCAGGAGGTCAACTAAGTCTTCCCATACCTGGTGAGATAAAAAATGTCCTCCATAGTTTTTTGTCACGAGTGACGTCCCTTATTTCTCTGGTCATATTAACCAGTCTGCCTGCAAACTGGTGGGACGCGACGGAAATCCAGGATCCTGGAAGGAAAACAGGAAGAGATGGTTTCAATCTGGTAAATCCCACAAAAACAAAAATTTTCTGCAGGATGGGCTATAAATATCGTAATGGGTTAGTCAGTTAGACCTCACAGTTATGTGCCAAAAAATAATGCAAAAAAAAAAAAAAAGAGGGGTTGGATTAGTTAAGATTAAAACCTGGCTTGTGCATTCTGCTTGTTGGGATTTATTGAGATTTGAAACTCACGGGGCCTTTAAAACACTTGAGAAACGGTCTAGTGGGAACCTCTCTTAGGATGTACCAATTCAGTCCTTCAGACTTTGGGAGAAGCTCCTCTCTTTAGTGCTGTAGACAGGCAATTGTCTAAGGGACTGTTTGCCAAAAGTAGATCTTTCCAGTGCTAATATTTACTTTATGGAACTGTCCACCTTTGAAGGCATATCAGAAATCATCATCAATTCTACTTCACTGTGGACTTCCATGTGATCTCTTCTGGTGGAGGTGGAGTAGGAGTAGGAAGAAGACGAAGATGAAGGAGGAGGAGGAGGAGGAGGAGGAGGGGGAGGAGGAGGAGGAGGAGGAGGAGGAGGAGGAGGAGGAGGAGGAGAAGAAGAAGAAGAAGAAGAAGAAGAAGAAGAAGAAGAAGAAGAAGAAGAAGAAGAAGAAGAAGAAGAAGAAGAAGAAGAAGAAGAAGAGGAGGAGGAGGAAGAGGAGGAGGAGGAGGAGGAGGAGGAGGAGGAGAAGAAGAAGAAGAAGAAGAAGAAGAAGAAGAAGAAGAAGAAGAAGAAGAAGAAGAAGAAGAAGAAGAAGAAGAAGAAGAAGAAGAAGAAGAAGAAGAAGAAGAAGAAAGATTGGGGAAGGAGAAGGAGGAGGAGGAGGAAGAGGAGGAGGAGGAGGAGGAGGAGGAGGAGGAGGAAAAGAAGGAGAAGGAGAAGGAGAAGGAGAAGGAGAAGAAGAAGAAGAAGAAGAAGAAGAAGAAGAAGAAGAAGAAGAAGAAGAAGAAGAAGAAGAAGAAGAAGAAGAAGAAGAAAGATTGGGGAGGAGAAGGAGGAAGAGGAGGAGAAGAAGAAGAAGAAGAGGAGAGAAAAGGAAGAGGAAGAGGAAGAGAAAGAGGAAGAGGAAGAAGAAGAAGAAGAAAGATTAGGGAAGGAGAAGGAGGAAGAGGAGGAGGAGGAGGAGAACAAGGAGAAGGAGAAGAAGGAGAAGAAGAAGAAGAAGAAACAACAACAACAACAACAACAACAACAACAACGGAATGACTTCCTACACAGTCCTGTTGCAAAATACTGAAAAACGGACTCAACTGTTAGGACATCCAAACATCGCATTCAGCTCACTCCCCGCCTTCCCATTTTACCCCTCTCCCTCTCCCCTCGTTTACCTGTCCAGGTGAAATGCTGCAATCTCAGCATTGTGTCTCTCGTAGTCGGAAAAATAAAAAAAGTCAGGAGGGGTTTCCTGCTCCCTCGTTTGCCTACAAAGGACGAGAAAGAGAAAAATAAACGCTCGGATGACATAAAACGGCAAAGAGGGGATCCCTGATTTATACCCATCCCTAAAAATGGGTGCAACTTGTATTTACGCAGATATTTAAAAAAAACAACTACAACAACTGTACAAAACGTAGCCTTGCCACATTAATTTTGGGGATCCTTTTGCTCCCTATTATCACCTCCAGGTTGGGGTGCAGAAATCAGAGGGTCATCCAGCTGCCCCCAACCAGAACTGTGTTAGAGAGACAGAGAAAAGGGGGGAAAAAGATTTACCGTATTTTTCAGAGTATAAGATGCACTCCCCCTGCCCCAAAAGAGGGTGAAAATTTGGGTGCGTCTTATACACTGAACGTAGTCCTGCCCACCAACTGGCCCCCACCCATTGGCCTCTGCCTCCCAGCAATTTACCTCCTTGCAACAAACAGCCAACAGTCCTGTTTCAGCTTCAGCACAACCTGATTAGCACAAGCAGCTGATTGTCGGTTGGATCGGCCTCCCGACCCTCAGCTGTTTCAGGCTGCAGGGATTGCCATTGCCTATTGCCGTATGGATCTCCGCTGTTTGCTGCAAGGAGGCAAATTGCTGGGAGGCAGATGTTTTTTTCTTGTGCTAATCAGGCTGTGCTGAAAATGAAACTGAAACTAAAGCAGGCTGTTTGCTGCAAGGAGGCAAATTGTTGGGAGGCAGAGGCAGATTTTTTTTTTTGTTTTCCTCCCCAAAATAAGGTAGGTGCATCTTATATTTTCAATACGTGCTGTCTTAATTCATCCTTTCCCATCAAATATGCAACCCACAATGGAATTTGCCTTTGGTTCTCACTCCTGCTGAATTTCACTCTGACTTTTTGAACAATTATCCACTCCTAGGGCTGCTTTGTGTATAAACATTTCTCCGTTTAGGAAAACAGCAGACAACAAGGAACGCATTCAGGAAAATTTGCTTACACGATGGGGAAATTGTGAGAAAACACGTGATTTTAAGCGTGCAGGCTTTTTATGAAGCCACACACATTGGCATGGAAGCAGGAGACGGCCAGGGTGTACTTGGAAAACAAACCAACCAGAGGAAAAGAAAAAAAGAAAAAAAGAGAGAGCAAAGCAAAATATTTTAAAGTCAGAAGATGGAAGGCGTGTAAGTTTTTCCTGGCGGCAGGCAGGCACGCAGCCTCAAGGATAACCAAAGTAGGTAGGATTAGGACAAACATCGATATCGTCGGATTTTGTTGAACTTGTCCATGACTTAAAATCAGCTTCGATGCATACAACCATCACAAAATTTGTTGTATGATCTTTTTTTTTTTTTAAGAGGCATTTATGTGAACAGCGATAGAATCTCAGTGCCTCAGGGGTGAAATGCTCCCGGTTCGGACCGGATCACCCGATCCGGTAGCGATGGCGGTGGGTAGTTCGGAGAACGGTAGCAAAAATCCCTGCCCCCCCAATTGCCTGGCTGAGCCACGCAATCATCAGAGGCTTTTTTTTATTTTTAAAAGCATTTTTTCTACAACCTCTTTGGCCGAAAAAATGCTTTTAAAAGTAAAAAAAAAAAAAAAAAAGCCTCTGATGATCTTGTGGCTCAGCGGGGATCATCAGAGACTTTTAAAGCATTTTTTCTACAACCTCTTCGACCGAAAAGGTTATAGAAAAAATGTTTTTAAAAGGAAAAAAAAAAGCCTCTACCGATCAGGCAAGTCAGCTGGGATCGTCAGAGGCTTAAAAAAAAGAAAGAAAGAAAGAAAGCCTCTGCTGATCAGGCAAGTCAGCTGGGATCCTCAGAGGCTTTAAAAGCATTTTTTTTTTTACAACCTCTTTCACCACTGCAGTGCATCGATTAGCTAGCTTTATGTGAAGGGACAGCCTATACTTACACAATAACTTTCTGACCTACGATGGTAGGGAAGCCAGATTTGAAGGAAAACTCATGTGAGTGGTGATGGAAACATTAGATGTTAGTGTAATTGCTAGAAGAGAATAGTTGTAGCCTGGGGTTGAAGCGTGGGGTTTCTTGATGGTCTGTGAGCTTGTGGTTTTCTTGCAGACATCTCCTGTTCTGTCCCCAACCACACGCACACACACCAACAGACGTTCAAGAGTTAAAGACCAAACCAGCCGGCAAAATCCTTTTCCTTATGATAACGGAACTTGGCAACAACCTAGTGGCTGCCTGCCAAGAGTTTATTATTTACGAAGAGGAGAGATAACTTCTCCCCACTCCTGGTACATCAAAAGAAACAGCTCAATAATTAGTTTTAGTTTAGTTTAGTTTTAGTTTTATTCTAATTTCTATACCGCCCTACTCCCGAAGGACTCAGGGCGGTGTACAGCCATGAAATAAAACACATAAATATACAAAATTTAAAATCAAATAAAATAAATTAAATAAATTTGGCTGAATTAATACCCCTAATTTAAAATACCCATAATTTTAAAATACATTAAAAATTTAAAATTTACACTTAAAAGGGAGAAGATTTAGGCGAGGCCCGCTTGATGAAATAAAAGCGTCTTCAACTCGCGGCGGAAGGTGCGCAGATCCGGAATCCTCCGTATCTCTGGGGGGAGCTCATTCCAGATCGTCGGTGCCCCCACAGAGAAGGCTCTCCCCCTAGGGGCCGACAGCCGACATTGTTTGGCCGATGGCACCTGGAGGAGCCCCTCTCTGTGGGAGCGTACTGGTCGGTGGGAGGCTGTTGGTGGTAGTAGGCGGTCCCGTAAATAACCAGGTCCTAAGCCATGGAGCGCAGAGTTAATCAAGTCCAGAGATAATCCAGCAAAGTCTATAGCAAAAAGTCCGGCGATGCAGAATGGCATGGAAGCTTTCAGCTTTGTTCGTCACAAGGTTTGACTGGCCACCACGCTCCCTTTTATATCCTGTGGGGTGTGGTCCAGTGACTCAGCCTAATCTCGGGCACGCCTTTTCTTCTGTTGTGCGCACTTATCTCTGCGACGCTGGCGTGGATCCAGCCAAGACTCATTACCCTCATCACTGTCCATCTGTGGTTGCGTAGACGTGCTTGGCCCCGGCCCTATCTCTTGCCCTTCGGCAGACACCGAAGGCATTGCCAGAGAGGAGGGTCCTGGAGAGGGAGGCCTTGCCAACTCCTCCCCTTCACTCTCGGAGTCCTCTCCTGCCGATGACACAGGCTCAGTAACGGAGCCACAACACCCAACTAGATAACACCATCAGTGCTAGAAGGGAGTGGGGTTTGTGGAGGACGGGGAGAAAGAGGAGGAGGAAAAGAAAGAGGAGGAGGAGGACTGTGGGGTCCTAAGTACTCTCTGAGTTTCGTTGCAGATGTTTCCTGATCCAACCAGGTAACATTATCAATGCACTGAGTAACTCGATGCAATGCACTGATGATTTATTTATTTTATTGGTTCGATTTATATGCCGGAGACTCAGGGCGGCTTACAATGCGTTAAGCAATAGCCTTCATACTTTTGTATATACCTGCTTAGTAGGGCTTTCACCCCTCCCCCCCCAAACGGTGTTCTTTTTTTATACAAAGTCAGCTTATTGCCCCCACAATCCGGGTCCTCATTTTACCTACCTCGAAAGGATGGAAGGCTGAGTCAACCTTGAGCCTGGTGAGATTCGAACTTGCAGTAATTTCAGGCAGCTGGTGCTAGTTAACAGCACTTTAGTCTGCTGCGCCACCAAGGCTCTTAGCTAGTCGGATCACGAAACGTCTGCGAGAGAACCACCAAATCCAAAGAGCACCAAGGACCCCACAATTATTGTAATTGTTGAGTTCACAGCCTTGTCAGGTTTCTGGAGATTTTTTTTTTTTTTAAATGAACATTTATTTGCAAGTTTTCTCTGCTATTAATAAAAAAAAAGAACAGCTTGCTCACTGGTTCCCAGACAGTGGTGGCAAAGGAACGAAGGAGGTCTCCCCTCAAAATATATCCAGGGATGAAGTTCTAAATTGGAATGAGCTCCGTGGGTAACATTTCTGCGAAAGCGTAACCTTTCCACCTTGGGAAATCTTAAGGAAAATGTCGTAAAGAACCTTGCTTCGGAGACTTCCTCTTCGCTGAGTCAGCTGTCCACACAAACACAGGCTCCACTGGTCTCCGTAACCGAGTTAACTCATTTCCTGAGATTGCGCAATGTACCCAACCACCATCATTCACCCAAGGAATGATGAGGTCTTCCAACACGTTAAGCTCTGGCGATTGAATGTTTAACCAAACATTACATGTTTGGGATTTTGAGGAGGAGTCGGAATCTCCAATGTTAATCCATGTAAAGCTGTGTCAGTGCTGCACCCAGAAGTACACAACCACAATCTGGTTTTCCCACAGACATTCACATTCACGTCTGCAAGCCAGGATTACTTCTCCTTAGAAGCTTTGTCCCACCGAACGATGAATAGTTGGGACACCTTGGCCGTCTAAAAAAAGAGTGCTGCGTTTTATACCAATGTGTGCAGAAGGGTTCGAGATTCAATCTCTTTTGTGTGTCAAAACTTCATGTGTGTGTGTCTTTAGTCCAGAGAAAAATAGTTTCGGTGAAACATTTTTTTCACTTAGCAACATAAATTCTGGGCTCAATTGTGGTCATAAATCGAGGACGGCTTCTACTGTAACTTGGACTTATCTTCTGCTACAAAACACACCACACACACGGATGCACAATCTAACAATCCCATTCTTCTCCACGACCTTAGCATCTCATTCGATATTGGAAGGGGAGGGAAGGGCCTGGTGGCTCAGCAGACTAAAAGCATTGTGATTAATACCAGCTGTCTGCAATTACTGTAAGTTCGAATCTCACCAGGCTCAAGGTTGACTCAGCCTTCCATCCTTTCTAAGGTAGGTAAATTGAGGACCCAGTTTGTGGGGGCAATAAGCTGACTTTGTATAAATATACAAAAGAATGAAGGCTATTGCTTAACGCATTGTAAGCTGCCCTGAGTCTCCGGAGAAGGGCGGCATATAAATCAAATTAAAAAAAAAAAAAAATTGGCTTGGCTTTCTTTTAAATCTTCCCTGTCAAAAGAATCCCACAGACCACAGGGGGTTCGGGAGAACCTCTAGCTAAGGTTCTGTGCAGTTTGGAGAACTCCCAAATCCCACTCCTGGCTGGCCACGCCCACCCCTCCCCTCTCCTCCCAGGAGTCCCCACATGGCCCATTTTGGATGCAGGTAAGTGCAGGGCGCATGCGGAAGCTCAGGGAGGGTGAAAAACAGGCCTACGAGAAGTTCGGAAAGGCCGGAAATGGGCCCGTTTCCGGCCTCCAGAGGGCCTCCGGAGCCTGGGGAGGCCGTTCTCGCCCTCCCAGAGGCTTGAGGAAAGCCTCCGGAGCCTGGGGAGGGCAAAAATGCCCCCCCGCATGGTGTAGGAGGCTGACTAGGCCACGCCCCCATGGCCACGCCCACCCAGCAACCGGGCAGAGAACCCCTTGCTAAAATTTTTGACTCAGACGGATAGCTTTCACAGCATCTGTGCCCAGATGCACAGCCGGCATCCGTTTCTTATCTGTCTTGGAGGGTAAACTTATCTGTACTGAGAGAAGACAGGGGGAGGGTCTCAAAAAAAAAGACATTTTGGAGGGGAGGTGGGGTGGACTCTCGCTTCAAGGGCAGAGCTTTATCTGGAAAGCAACTGTTATTCCTTCTCGCGGTACACGAAGTGCTCATTATATCACCGCGGGAAGGGTGTATTGTCAGAAATTGAACTTTTTCTATTAATTCCCTGCTGAACCTAGCCAGCCACAGATTACAATTCTCTGCAGTAAATGTGGTTTGGCATTCCCACCCTGCTGTTGCTCTGGTTGATTGGATTTAAGTTCATTACATTTTCATGCAGTCATCTATCTATCTATCTATCTATCTATCTATCTATCTATCTATCTATCTATCATCTATCTATCAATCATCTATTTATCAATCATCTATCTATCTATCAATCATCTATCTCATCATTATCATCATCTATCTATCTATCATCTATCTATCTATCTATCTATCTATCTATCTATCTATCTATCTATCAATCTATCATCTATCTATTTATCTATCTATCTATCTATCTACCTCATCATTATCATCATCCTTCTATATCTATTTATCTCTATCATCCATCTCTCTCTCTCTCATCTCTCTATCTATCAATCTATCTATCTATCAATCATCTATCATCTATCTATCTATCTCATCATTATCATCATCCTTCTATATCTATTTATCTCTATCATCCATCCATCCACCCATCCATCATCTCTCTATCTATCTATCAATCATCTATCTATCATCTATCTATCTATCTATCTATCTATCTATCTATCTATCTATCTATCTATCTATCATCTATCTATCTATCTATCTATCTATCTATCTATCTATCTATCTTCTATCATCTATCTATTTATCTATCTATCTATCTACCTCATCATTATCATCATCCTTCTATATCTATTTATCTCTATCATCCATCTCTCTCTCTCTCATCTCTCTATCTATCAATCTATCTATCTATCAATCATCTATCATCTATCTATCTATCTCATCATTATCATCATCCTTCTATATCTATTTATCTCTATCATCCATCCATCCACCCATCCATCATCTCTCTCTCTATCTATCAATCATCTATCTATCATCTATCTATCTATCTATCTATCTATCTATCTATCTATCTATCTATCTATCTTCTATCATCTATCTATTTATCTATCTATCTATCTATCTATCTATCTATCTACCTCATCATTATCATCATCCTTCTATATCTATTTATCTCTATCATCCATCTCTCTCTCTCTCATCTCTCTATCTATCAATCTATCTATCTATCAATCATCTATCTATCTCATCATTATCATCATCCTTCTATATCTATTTATCTCTATCATCCATCCATCCATCCATCCATCATCTATCTATCATCTATCTATCTATCTATCTATCTATCTATCTATCTATCTATCTATTATCTATTCACACTCACACATATTCATCTGGATGGCTGGGCTTACGTTCATTGCATTTTTATAGATTTATATCCATTTATATAAATAAATAAGCGTTCCACTCTTACTATACCAAGTCTCTATATCAAAGATCTGTTTCTTTTATTTTTAAAAAGGGCGTCTTTTCCTTCTGAATGACCTCTGTGGAAAGTCCTAAAGATGTCAATCATTATAGCCATCTTGATAACAAGCCTATTGCTATGGTGATCTAATCATACAGTCCTCAAAGATAAAAGGCACCTCATTGCTTTAGAGATTTTTTCAGGATAAACCAATCAATCCAATCCAATCCAATGAACAAGGACATACATTCAATTTTGCAGCTACTAAGATTGTTGGATGAGCAGGTACAAAAACAGCCAGGGAAGTTGTTGTCAGTTCTTGTCAGTTCAACAGGAGTGCTGATTTACTACCAGCTTATCAAGTACTTAGGAGCCAAGGATGTGGCAGCACAACACAATCAATCACCATATAAATACCACAAACAGAATAGGCCAAAGCACACACTCTGCTCAATGTAAGTTCCCTGAGGATGGGCTCCAGCACGAGTCCGAAAGCTCAGAAGACAGAACCTCTGGTCTAGTAACCGACCCATGTTGGATCCTGCAATATTATTCATTATTCGCTTTCATTCGTTATATGTAGTACAATGCAGTGAGCCATGTGCAGATCTGTACACTGGGGAAACAAAACAGCCACTTCACAAACGCATGGCGCAACATAGGAGAACAAACCCCTCAGGACTAGATTCAGCAGTTCACCTGCATTTCGAAGATGAAGGCCACTCTTTAGAAGACAGCAAAGTCCACATTTTGGACAGAGAGGATGGCTGGTTTAAAGAGGGGTGAAAGAGGCCATCTATGTCCAAACTGAACAGCCCTCTTTCAACAGAGAGGGAGGGATACCATGTCATCTATTTCCAGCCTACAACACAATCCTTTCAGTAGTTCCAAGAAGGCTCCACACCCATTTACACCACTCAGGTGACCCTGAGGACACTGATAAACCTCCAAGTGGCCTCAACAACTCTCTAAAAAGAATACAAATGACCAGCTCTGTCTGCAAGGAGTATAAATCCTTCCCGTTCCTCACCATCCAGTCAGAGCTGAAGAAGCTTCTCGGATGAGAAGTGAAACGTCTTCAAAGAAAAACCAGAAAGTCCAGTTGCCTCTTGAAAAAAGCACAACCATGACCTGGATGACGGAGAATCTCCATAGATGTCTTACAAGGACCACCACCAAGGAAGTCAACCGCAATTTGAGTTGCAACTTCCTCCCCTTGTAGAGATGTTGACAAGACAGCTCAGCCTAAGAGCCTAATCCAGGATCTTCATATTCAGATTTACAGATTAACAGAGTTGGAAGGGATCTTGTAAATCATCTAGTCCAACCCCCACCCCCCACACCCAAGCAGGAGACCCTACACCATTTCTGACAAATGGCAGTCCAGTCTCTTCTTGAAAGCTTCCAGTGATGAAGCTCCCACAACTTCCGAAGGCAAATTCTGCTCCATGGGTTGATTGCTCTCACTCTCCTTATTTCTAGGTTGAATCTCTCCTTGTTCAGTTTCCATCCATGATTCCTTGTCTGGCCTTTGGGTGCTTTGGAAAATAGCTCGACCCCTTCCTCTCTGTGGCAGCCCCTCAAATATTGGAAGGCTGCTATCATGTTTCCCCTGGTCCTTCTCTTCACTAGACTAGCCAGGCCCAGTTCCTGTAACCATTCTTCATATGTTTTAATCTCCAGTCCACTAATCACCCTGGTTGCTCTTCTCTGCACTCTTTCTAGAGTCTCAACATCTCAAAAAATATCTCAAAAATAGCTAAAGATTTTATGACTTTGCAGGTGAGCAGACAATGAAACAAATCATAGGCCTCATTCGTTAGAATATTCATGTTCTATTACGTCCCAAAATCTCCAGCAACAGCTTGAAAATGTGTGGGGCGAGCCTAAAGATGCTCGCAATAGCCTGACCCACTTTGGCTGAGCTAAGAACAGAAGCGATAACTAGAGTTGAAACTGACACAAGCAACGAACTCTTGCATTGTGGCAAATTATTTTAAGACCAATTGGCCCACCGCTAATAAAAATAGGGGTGTTGATTCTTTAAAAGGAAACGCTACGCTTCTGGGCAAATCTGTTTCATGCAGGTGAGGAGAAATTGCTGATTTGGGGGAAACATGATCTAATTAGTTTCTGAGATTTTGAGTTTGGCAACCCATAAACTACCTAACGTGAAGCGCATTTTTCACAAAATGAAATACAGGTAGCCCTCAACTTACGACCAGAACAGAGCCCGACGTTTCCGTTGCTAAGCGAGCAAGGGTCAAGTGTGTTTTCTCTCCCTTGGACCACTTTTCTAGCCACCGTTGTTAAGTGGGTCACTGCAGCTGTGAAATTAGTAACACGGTTGGTAAGTGAATCAAAGCTTTCCCCATTGACGTTGCTCGCCAGAAGCGGGCAAAAGGGGATTACAAGACCCCTGGATGGGGCAACCGTCATCAATGTGAGTCAGTGGTCAAGAATTTTGATCACATGACCAAGGGGATGCGGCAATGGTCGTAAGTGTGAAAAACGGTCCTAAGTCACAAAATCAGTGACTTTGTAACTTCAAATTGTTGCCAAATGAATGGCTGTAATTTGAGAATTAACTGGTCTACCGTTGAGTCCACGAATGGAAGAATGGAAGAGAGGCCAACTTATTTTCCAAAGCATCAGAAGAAGAAGAGACAATGGATGGAAAGTAACCAAGGAGAGAAGCAACCTGGAGTTAAAGAGAAACTTCCCAACATGGGGACGATTAACCTGTGGAACAGCTTGCTACAAGAAGTTGTAGGTGCTCCATCAGTAGAGGTTTTTAAGAAGAGACTGGACAGCCACTTGTCTGGAATGGAATAGGCTCTCCTGCTTGACCTCCAAGATCCCTTCCAACTCTGTTATTCTGTTATTCTATTATCCTGGGTCAACCTATTCTCCAAAGCACCAGAAGGCAAGAGCCTTGATAGTACAGTGGTCTAAGGCACCCTGTTATTAACACAGCTGCCTGCAATTTCTGCTGGTTCGAATCTCTCCAAGGCTCAAGGTTGACTCAGCCTTCCATCCTTTCTAAGGTAGGTGAAATGAGGACCCAGTTTGTGGGGGCAATAAGCTGACTTTGTATAAAATATACAAAAGAATGAAGGCTATTGCTTAACGCATTGTAAGCCGCCCTGAGTCTCCGGAGAAGGGCGGCATATAAATCAAATTTAAAAAAAAATAATGGATGGAAACTAACCATTGTTAGTGACTTTGTAACTTTGAATTGTTGCTAAATGAATGGCTGTAATTTGAGAATTAACTGGTCTACCATTGAGTCCAACCATCCCACGAATGGAAAAAAGGAAGAGGGGTCAACTTATTTTCCAAAGCATCAGAAGAAGAAGAAACAATGGATGGAAACCAACGAAGGAGAGAAGCAACCTGGAATTAAAGAGAAACTTCCCAACATGGGGACAATTAACCAGTGAGACAAATTGCCCCATCACTGGAGGCTTTTCAGAAGAGTCTGGGTAGCAATTTGTCAGAAATGGGATAGGTCTCCTGCGAGAACAGGGGGTTGGGTTAGATGACCTCCTTCCAACTCTGTTACTGAATGAAAGGAAGTTCCTATTTTTCTACGGAGAATTGCATGAAGTGCCTAAAGACTGCATGAAATTAGCTAGAAACTGCATGAAATCAGCCAAGAACTGCATGAAATTAGAGGCAATGTCTCTGGGCGCCTGGAGCTAAATCTTGTCCATCTCTGTGGTCAGAAACGCCTCCACCAAGAAGACAAAAATGCTATTGATTTCCATGGACCTGCTTGTCCTCAGATGTCCTCCACAATGGTTTGTTCCAAACATCTATCTCCGCCACTGTAAATTGGCTGTGTGATCAGTTGCTATTATCCTGCTTCTAGCTTGACCATCAAGGAAAATCTTCCATCTCTCTCTCTCTCTTTTTTTTCCACCCCTGGGTGCCTGCATTGCCGGAAAAACCTTTTGAAAAAGAAAAGAAAACTTTGCAGGGAGGGAGGGAAATTAAGCAGGGAAAATACACAGCCACGTGCACACCCATGCACAAAACATGGAAGATTATTTAAATAAAATAAATAAACTTTATTGTCATTGTATATGTATACACAGTATACACATACAACGAAATTTACTTGACACCCAAAGACCAGGTCCAACACACATAACAATCCCCAAACACCCTCCCACCCACCACAATTCCCCACCCCTAAACCACCCAAACATCCACACAACAGACCAAGTAATGCTGTCCAACAGCTCACGGATGGTGGCCCTTTAGTTCATTGTTGAGTGCAATTATAGCTCTGGGATAAAAACTATTCAGAAAACGTGTGGTCCGAGTTTTCATTGTTCTGCATCTTCTGCCAGAAGGCAACAGTCCAAAAAGATTGTAAGCAGGATGGGAAGAGTCTCTGAGAATGTTATGAAACTTTCTCAAACAGCGAGATTCAAAGATGTCGTCCAGGGCTGGTAGCTGGAGTCCGATAATATTCTGAGCAGCTTTAATGATTCTCTGTAGAGCCTTTTTGTCCGCTACAGAGCTGCTCCCATACCATGCAAGAATGCCGTATGTCAGGACGCTCTCAATGGTGCTGCGATAGGAGGACAGAAGGAGATGCTGAGATAGATTTATCTTCCTGAGCATTCTCAGGAAGTACAGCCTCTTCTGTGCCTTCTTTGCAAGCATGTCGGCATTCATAGTCCATGAAAGGTCCTCTCTCATGGACACACATTTATGTGCCAAGGGTTCGAAAATATTGTTGCCTTCTTGGTTGATAAATACGTTCATTATGCAGACGGCATTCACAAAATGCTTGGCATGTCACTGCAGGAATTTAATCACCACCTGTAAAATATATGTCTGCTTCTGGATGTTTTCGGGGGTGGGGGTAGGGAAAGGGACAGAATGATGAGATGCTTCCTCCAAATATATCCAACTCATCCAACAATCTTGACGTGTTTTATAGAAGCACCAATGACAGACCAGGATGCATGTCATCATAGATAGTTAATCAAAAGAGAATTCTCAGACGGTGCTTCAGATTATGAAGATTTTGGAACACCAGTTCATGAATCAGGGACAACAGTACGCCTTAATGAGTACTGTTGCAAAATCTGTAATGCGTGCAAAATGAGTAATGCGTGCAAAATCTGAGTTTTGAGTTAACAGAAGAACAGAGTTGGAAGGGTCCTTGGAGGTCTTCTACTAATCCAACCCCCTACACAAGCTGTGAAAAGATTTAATTCTCCCCAGTGGAGCTGCACATACATTCCCGTCCTTCTATTTCTCTTCTATTTCTCTTCTCCTTCGACAAAGTCGTAAGAAGGTTTCTAGTCCAGGGGTCCCCAACCTTTCGGACCTCAGGAACCACTAAATTCATAATTTTAAATCCCGCGGACCACTAATATGATCTGCCTAATGACTGGCTGGGTGGGCGTGGCTAGGTGGTCATGTGACTGGGTGGGTGTGGCCAACTTGATGTCACTCGCGTTGAGGGGCGCCTCACCGGCCTCTACACATCCCTCTCCTGCCAGCCACTCCTCGCCTGCCCACCCGGGCTCCTTAGGGCCCTAACAGGAAGCAGTTGTTGGAGCTAAGCAGCCACCATGAGAAAGAGTTGGCAAAACAGCTCAGTTCGAATTGGATCTGACATCTCCGTGGTCATGTGGCCGGCATGACTCAATGCCAAAGGCGCATGGAATGCTGTTACCATCCCACCAAAGGTGGTCCCTATTTTTTTACTTGCATTTTTTACCTGCTTTTGAATTGCTAGGTTGGCAGAAGCTGGGACAAGGAACGGGAGCTCACCCCGTTACGCGGCACTAGGGATTTGAACCTCTGAACTGCCGACCTTTCGATCAACAAGCTCAGCATCTTAGCCATTGAGCCACTACTGTGTCCCTATTTTGGCTACAAGATGGTTAATGCTTGGGACCTTCAGCTAAGGTTAATATATAAAAATGATCAATCGTCTCTTGATTTTGATCTTCCTTCTTTATATGCTCTTTTTATTTTTCCCCCCAAGGCAGCTCACGTTATATTATAGATTGATACTCTATTTTACTTCCTCCCGGTAGCTTTTTTTTATTATGGATATATACTTTACACCGGTTCTTAACTTTTTAAATTATTTCCATTCCTTTTTTGAGCAATAGGTTGTAGACGAGCTACAACCTCCTAACTCATTTTGATAGAGTGTCCGAAACCTCCATATTTTTCAGAGTATAAAACGCACCTTTTCCCCCCAAAAAAGAGGGTGAAAATCTGGGTGCGTCTTATACTCCGCATGTAGCCCCATCCAGCTTCTCAAACGGAGAAGGTTTCAGAGGCTGAAAAAAGCATCAGAAACGAAGCTTCAGAAAAGAAACCCCCAAACAGAGCTTCAGAGGCTTTTTTTCTGAAGCTGTTTCAGAGGCTTTCAGAAGCAGGAAAAAAAGTTGTTTCTGAAACGGAGTTTCAGAAGTTTCAGAGGCAAGAAATAAAAGCAAAAAAAAGCAAGGCACAGAGCTCACAACCAAGGAACCTGTTGCTGAAATTCACCTCTGGGAACAGCTGATTGGGGATACTCCGGGAAGCCAATCCACCCGCCAATCATTTTTTTTTTTTATTTTCCTCCCCAAAAACTAAGGTGCGTCTTATACTCCGGTGCGTCTTATACTCTGAAAAATACAGTACTTTCTTCAGAGCCGAGCAATATTTTTGGATCCTAGTTAACAACAGCTATTAACACTCATTGTATTTCAAATATTTCCTTCCTGAGGTCTCTTTAATCAAACTGATTCAATTGCTCCCCAATGCCATTAAAATTCTGCCTTTGCATTCCTTTGAATGTGGAGATGCAGAGCAGGAAAAAAAAAAGAAAAGGTACACAAACATTTGCACAGGGGACGACGATGTATAGGAACAAGCCTCTTTCAATTTTTTTTTTTAAAAAAAAGTATTTAAAAGCATGTGAATTTTTGAGCCTTTCTTTAAAAGCCCCACAGATCCATGCACAAACGAACGGCGATGGGTGTATAAAAAGGAGTCCAATATATCCAGACTGTGACTTAGACAAAGCCAACATTGTATTTATTTGTTTTGCTGAACAGCAGGGGAAACCGTGAAAGCTTTTTCAGGCTTTGAAAAAATAATTCAGAAAAAAGATGAGAGAAGCACAAGCCAGTCTTTTCTTTGAAGGTTGCTTTTTTTAAATAAGCAAATTGGAAAAAACGAAGGGGCTGCTTTAAGGGGCCGCCTTCGAGATGCTTTAAAGGGGGCCAACTCTTTAAAGCATCCGCCTTGCAAGGAAGCCTGGGAGAGGCTGGGTTGGGCTTTGCGCTCTTGCGCAATTCTGAAAGATCTCTTTTGTGCTATTTTCAGAGTATGCTTAGTCCGGTCTTAAGTTGAGGATGATAGATAGATAGATAGATAGATAGACAGACAGACAGATAGATAGAATATATATATATATGATAGGTGAGTGAAAGGATAGATAGCTAGATATAGGTATGATATAGCTAGCTATGGATGGATGGATGGATGGATGGATGGATGGATGGAGGTAGATAGATAGATAGATAGATAGATAGATAGATAGATAGATAGACAGATAGATACTGTGGACAGATAGATACCATAGATAGTAACTGTAGATAGATACAATATATAGATACGATAGATAGATAGATAGATAGATAGATAGATAGATAGATAGATAGATAGATAGATAGATACTGTGGACAGATAGATACCATAGATAGAAACTGTAGATAGATACAATATATAGATACGATAGATAGATAGATAGATAGATAGATAGATAGATAGATAGATAGGTAGGTAGGTAGGTAGGTAGGTAGGTAGGTAGGTAGGTAGATAGATAGATAGATAGATAGATAGATAGATAGATAGATAGATAGATAGATAGATAGAAAGAATATATATGTGATATGTGGGTGGAAGGATAGCTAGCTAGATATAGATACAATATAGCTAGCTATGAATGGATAGATGGATGGATGGATGGAAAGAAAGAAAGAAAGAAAGAAAGAAAGAAAGAAAGAAAGAAAGAAAGAAAGAAAGAAAGAAAGAAAGAAAGAAAAGGGTGGGTGGGTGGATGGATGGATGGAGGGATGGATGGAAAGATAGATGGATGAATGGGCACAGAGAGATACACACACACACACACACACACATACATACATTTTATTTAGATGATAGGTGGGTAGATGAATAATTTAATTTAATTCATCAAATTTCTATGCCACCCAACTCCCAAGGGATGATAAATAGGATGGATGGATGGATGGAATGGACAGATAGATTTTTTTTTCCTCCCTGAAAATGCCCTTCCCCCCAAGGTTGTGCAAATTTAGCCTTCCCTGTTTTGGAGAAGTCCTGCCACAGGACTTTGTCAGGAGCTGCCAAACACTCTTTTCTTTTCAGTCCACAAACACCCTGTAATTTCTGCCCTTGCTTTTCCTCTCTTTCCGTGGAGCTCAGCCACAATTGCAGGGTGCACCTCAGGCTGCAAACAGATTCCAGTCAACAACCTTGGTTCCTCTTCTTTCGACCCAGGGAAGGAGACATTTCTCGGTAGGAAGAACGTGGTCGACCTTCAACTGGTTGACCCTTTGAAGAGAGCAACCTCAACACTCAACATCTGGCAGGCTTGAGCCTGACTTTCCACGAGCTCTCGGCTCTGCTTCCAGGATTAACCTAAAATCTATGTTTGCTGTTGGGTGACACCTCAATTGTGGGCAGTATCCTGGGCACCCTAAATAAGCAACGGAAATGACGGGATGGTCAAGAGCTAGAAGGGAGGAGATGTGGGCTGAGAGTAAATAATGTCCTACAGAGGCAAGAACGAGATGGGTCCAATGTGGGAGAGGCCATGGAGAAGGACCAGGAGAAATGAATAACAGGACACCCCAGTTGGAAGGGACCTTGGAGATCTTCTAGGCCAGCCCCCTGCTCAAGCAGGAGATCCTATACCAGTGATGGCGAAACTTTTCGGCACCGAGTGCCCAAACTGGAACGCACGTGCATGTGCATGCAAGAGTGCACGCTGGAGCGCTGGAAACCCAAAACCTCCCCCAAAAATGCCCCGAAAATGGCTCGAAAACGGCCTGAAAACAGTCCCCCCCCAAAAAAAAACGGCCTGAAAACACCCAAAAATGGCCCCCAAAATGGCCCCAAAACAGCCAGAAAACAGCCTGGAAAATGGCCCCAAAACAGCCCGAAAATGGCCCCAAAACAGCCCCAAAACAGCCTTGAAAATGGCCCCAAAACAGCCAGAAAACAGCCTGGAAAATGGCCCATAAACAGCCTGAAAATGGCCCCAAAACAGCCAGAAAACAGCCTGGAAAATGGCCCATAAACAGCCTAGAAAATGGCCCCAAAACAGCCAGAAAACAACGTGGAAAATGGCCCATAAACAGCCAAAAAATGGCCCCAAAACAGTCTAGAAAATGGCCCCAAAACAGCCAGAAAACAGCCTGGAAAATGGCCCCAAAACAGCCCAAAAACGGCCCCAAAACAGCCTTGAAAATGGCCCCAAAACAGCCAGAAAACAACGTGGAAAATGGCCCATAAACAGCCTGAAAATGGCCCATAAACAGCCCCAAAACAGCCTAGAAAATGGCCCCAAAATGGCCAGAAAACAACATGGAAAATGGCCTCTTTTTTGGGCATTTTTCAGGCCATTTTCAGGCCGTTTTCCAGTGCTCCGGCACCCACGAAGACCAGCTGGCCAGTGCGCCTGAAACCAGAAGAGCAGCTGGCGACGGCATGCATGCCCACAGAGAGGGCTTTGCATGCCATCTCTGGCACGCGTGTCATAGGTTCTCCATCACGGGCCTCTACCCTTTCAGACAAATTTCAGACAACTATTTGTCTGAAATGGTACAGGCTTTCCTACTCGAGCAGTGGGTTGGAGTAGAAGACCTCCGAGGTCCCTTCCAACTCTCTTATCCTGTTAAATGGCATAGGGCAGTGATGGCTAACCTTTTTGCCATCGCGTGCCAAAAGCTGGGGGAGTGCGTGGTAGTCACTCGCGTGCGTGCCCACAGCCATAATTCTAGGCGCCCTGCCCCCCCCCCATGCATGTGCGCGCGATCCCATGCTCCCCCAACTTTTGGCATGTGACAGCATGATGGCCACGGTAAGCTTGTTTTTTTTGCCCTCCCCAGGCTCCAGAGGCTTTCTAGGAGTCTGGGGAGGGCGAAAACAGCCTTCCCCACCCCATTGGAGGCCCTCCAGAGGCCGGAAACAGCCCATTTGCCAACTTCCAGTGGCATAGGTTCGCCATCACGGATATAGGGTTTCCTACTTGAGCAGGGGGTTGGACTAGAAGACTTCCGAGTGTCAGGTTTCGATGTCATCTCAAATAAATTGCACTCCCAAACAATTAATCTCTGCTGAAATATTCCATTTATTGAGTACGACAGATCTGGCCCCGACTTCGTCGTAGCCGATACTAACCCTCTGACCCCCAAACCCTCTTCCTTTCCGCTCCCCAATTCTCATCTTCTCATTGGCCATCTTCCAAGTCAGTCTCCCCAGCTTCTGACCTCACCCCACAGGAATGTCCCCCTCCCATCCCATCTCCTAGGGGATATTATCTACAGAGAAAATAAGTAGGTGAAAAGTCAAGCCTCGTCTTTTTATGGCAGCATCAGAATGCTGACACCGAGATCCCTTCCAACTCTCTTATTCTGTTAAAAAACCCGAGAGGCCATCATCCCACGATGGCTTTTAGAATCTTCCTGCAATTCCCTTTTGCTTTGTGTCAAGTTAAGGCTGTTCTTGTTTGGTGAAAAGAATTCATGAAAACACAAACACACACACACCCATACACAACTCTCCTGGGTGGCCGTAAACGAGACCTTAGATAGGAGATACTTCCTCCAACATCCGTAGTCCAACCAATTAAACCCCTAATGTGATCATTATTGTGCCATCAGCTATTTATGGAAGAAAAAAAAAAAACCCATTTCCACCCCATCAAGGCTCACAAAACCCATCAAGCAGATAGCTCAATGGTTGCTTGGAGCCCTCGAGGAAGGAATGGTGGTGGTTGTTCCCAACGACCAAGCCCCAAGATTGTCCCTCCCAACCAGGAGAGGCATCAAAGAAAGCCCAAAGCATTCACGTCATCGCAATAAAATCTAGAATCGCTCGGTGGCCAAGAGATTAAATTAATTTGAGCAGCATGGATGCACAAAGCGAGAAGAACGACAGACTTGGGTTTCATCCAGCCCCAACTTCAGTGTTCAGGTGTTCTCCTCTGCCAAGGAGAACATCAACTGAAGTCTTCAAAACAGTAGGAACAGTGGTTAGAAATCCATTTTTTTTAAACTACCGGTTCTGTGGGTGTGGCTTGGTGGGTGTGGCGTGGCTTGGTGGGCATGGCAGTGGAAGGATACTGCAAAATCTCCATTCCCTCCCCACTCCAGGGGAAGGATACTGCAAAATCCCCATTCCCACCCCACTCCAGGGGAAGGATACTGCAAAATCCCCATTCTCTCCCCACTCCTGGGGGAAGGATACCACAAAATCTCCATTCCCTCCCCACTCCTGGGAGAAGGATACTGCAAAATCCCCATTCCCTCCCCACTCCTGGGGGAAGGATACTGCAAAATCCCCATTCCCACCCTACTCCTGGGAGAAGGATATTGCAAAATCTCCATTCTCACCCCACTCCAGGGGAAGGATACCGCAAAATCTCCATTCCCTCCCCACTCCTGGGGGAAGGATACTGCAAAATCTCCATTCCCACTCCATTCCTGGGAGAAGGATACTGCAAAATCCCCATTCCCTCCCCACTCCTGGGGGAAGGATACTGCAAAATCTCCATTCCCACTCCACTCCTGGGAGAAGGATACTGCAAAATCCCCATTCCCTCCCCACCCCTGGGGGAAGGATACTGCAAAATCGCCATTCCCACCCCACTCTGAGGCGGTATTTGCCGGTTCTCCGAACTGCTCAAAATTTCCGCTACCAGTTCTCCAGAACCTGTCAGAACCTGCTGGATTTCACCCCTGAGTAGGAACCTAGCATTCTTCAAGCTATAGGCTTCATCGGTGTGTGAGTTCCATCTTTCCTCTGGAGCAAAGTTGGTAGACAGGAACGGAAGCTTATAAATAAACTTTGGCGTGTTATAAAGATGACCACGCCCTGGGCTGCGGTTGAAGGGATGCACATCCCAAACCTCCGTGCAATCATTTGTTTGTCTTTTTTTGGCTTTGTGTGGGAGAGATGCAAAGGAGCAGAAAATAATATATCTGGTTTTGGAGAAAGCTTGGGAATTACGGAATGGAAAAGCCTCCCTTTCCTTTACATTTGGGGACAAAGAACGATCAAGCCGTCATTCCAAATCCCAGATGTTTCTGGGATCTATTTGCAGGTTGAAATGGTATATAGGTTCTCCGGCTGGACTAGAAGACCTCCAAGGTCCCTTCCGGTGCTGTTATTCTGTTCTGTTATTCTGTTTGCCAGGTGCATTTCAAGCTAGGTGAAAAGCCTCCTCCGGCGTTGTCCAGAAGGGTTCTCGTTTGCCTCGATTCATGCCGGATTAGCCGCCGAATTTACAACGGGCATCGGGATAACAAAACTAGTGGTGCGGTGGCCTAGAGGTGGAGCTCTCGCCCCACAATCAGGAGGCTGTGAGTTTGATCCTAGTTAGAGGCAGATATTTCTCTCTCTGGGCACATTGAGAATATATCTGCTGAAAAAGAAAACCTCCGCACTGGTGACAGGAAAGGCATCCGGTCAGTAATCACTCAGCTCCATTCAGTTGCCCAGACTCTGCCCCGCAAGGGATTATGGAAGCCGAAAACATCAGTCTGAAGATGATGAATGAGACTTCATCGAAACGTTGCCAAGACACCTCCAATTTTACGCGGGAGAAAACCCGAATAACCAAAGACCTCTCTCTCTCTCTCTCTCTCTCCCCTCCCTCCCTCCCTCCCTCCCTCTCTCTCTCTCTCTGTATATATATATATATATATATATGAGAGTTTGCCAGTGGCCTCGATAGGGACAAGGAAATAAATTCACCTGTTATTTGGCACAGAAGATGGAATATTAAGTAGGTGCTCAAAAGTCACTTCTCTCCCCCCCCCCCTCCTGAGTTCTGCAGAACAACCACTTAAAAGGAAATAATAATTTTGTTCTCCTGCAGCAGAAACAAAGCACGGGAACAAGCTTATTATTCCGGCAATGACTAATGCCAGTTCTGAATGGCTCCGTTAAGCCTTCGGGAGCCTTAAGTGACTTTGCTAAAATGCGGCTCAAACACCGCTTTTCTTTCTTTCTTTCTTTCTTTCTTTTTCTTTCTTCTTTCTTCTTTCTTTCTTTCTTTCTTTCTTTCTTTCTTTCTTTCCTTCTTTCTTTCTTTCTCTTTCATTCATTCTTTCTTTATTTTCTTTCTACCTTCCTTCCTTTCTCTCTCTCTTTCTCCCTCTCTCTCACTTTCTTCCCTACCTTCCTCCTTCCTTTCTCTATCTTCCCCTTCTTCCCTCCCTCCTCTATTTTCTTTCCTTCCCTTCCTCCTTTTTCTCTTCCCCTCCCTCCCTCCTTTATCTTCCCCTCCCTCCCTTCTCTATCTTTTTCCTTCCTTCCTTCCTTCCTTCCTTCCTTCCTTCCTTCCTTCCTTCCTTCCTTCCTCTCTCTCTCTTTCTCTCTCTCACTTTCTTCCCTACCTTCCTCCTTCCTTTCTCTATCTTCCCCTTCCTCCCTCCCTCCTCTATTTTCTTTCCTTCCCTCCCTCCTTTTTCTCTTCCCCTCCCTCCCTCCTTTATCTTCCCCTCCCTCCTTTCTCTATCTTTTTCCTTCCTTCCTTCCTTCCTTCCTTCCTTCCTTCCTTCCTACCTTCCTTCCTTCCTCTCTCTCACTTTCTTCCTTACCTTCCTCCTTCCTTTCTCTATCTTCCCCTTCCTCCCTCCCTCCTCTATTTTCTTTCCTTCCCTCCCTCCCTTCCTCCTTTTTGTATCTTCCCCTTCCTCCCTATCTCCTTTATTTTCCCCTCCTTCCTATCTTTTTCCTTCCTTCCTTCCTTCTTTCCTTCCTTCCTTCCTTCCTTCCTCCCTCCCTTCCTTCCGTTCCCTTCCCTTCTCTTCCCTTCCCCCCTCCTTTTTCTATCTTTCCCTCCCTCCTTCCCTCCCAAGCCTACCTAAACATGCCATGCTTTGCCTCTCCCTTCCTGCTCCTTGATTGCTATTCTAACCCTCTAATTTTTGGGAGGACAATCTCCCTCGGGGAGCAATCAGAAGAGAGGACAGCCCACTGCCTTTATTGCCCAACATGCTTCCTTCTGCCCTCTCTGCATTTCCAGGAATCCAAGCCTTGTTTCAGAAATGGACCATTGCAAACATGATGGGCATGTTGCAAACTTCAAAAACTTACTGGCATAATCTAACACCAAATCACAAATTATACAAAGGCAGCCACTGTCCCTCTCCATCCCGACAGAAGAAAGAGATACATCAATTCAATGAATACACTGAAACTTGTGTTAGAGCCTCTGAAGTTTTTCCCTGTTCCTCCGGCTTCTTTAAGTTGCTTTCAATTTTCCCTTGGTAGGGTTTTTGAGCTGACATTATTGTTGGCTGCGGAGGAGATAAATGCTATTGGAGATTCCTTCTGTTCTACCCCTTGCGATCACTCTGACATCTCCTAGCTACTTGCAGCAGTGAAATAGTGAAAAACTTTTGGAAAAAGTGTATTTTCTAGGTAAAGGTAAAGGTATCCCTTGCACATATGTGCTCGTCGGTGCTCATCTCCGTTTCAAAACCGGAGAGCCAGCGCTGTCCAAAGACGTCTCCGTGGTCATGTGGCCAGAATGACTCAACGCCAAAGACACAAGGAACGCTGTTCCCTTCCCACCAAAGTGGTCCCTATTTTTCTACTTGCATTTTTTACCTGCTTTCGAACTGCTAGGTTGGCAGAAGCTGGGACAAGTAACGGGAGCTCACCACATTATGCGGCGCTAGGGATTCGAACCGCTGAACTGCTGATCTGCAGAGGTCTTCCCTTGGCATTGGAACAGAATAACAGAGTTGGAAGGGACCTTGGAGGTCTTCTAGTCCAACCCCCTGCCTAGACAGGAAACCCTACACTACACCTATCATCTATCAGAAGCATGAGAAGCCATGGAGACTTTACCTATCTGGGGAGACCACTCTATGATGAAAAGCAAAAGTTTAACCGTTGGACCACCATGTTAGAAGGTGAAGGAATGCAACACTTCACCCTGAAGGACCTCATCAAGATTCTCTTCTCCTTTGAAGACCATGAAGAATACCAATTCTCTCTAGTTGACCGAGAAGACAGAACAACTTGCTTTACACAGAAACTGATCCAGGTTTAATCATTCAAAGGTTGAATTCACCCATTTCCTTCAATCAAAACAAAAAAAAAACCATCTCATGGGCCATCATTGTATGTGAACCCAGACCCAATGAACATCTAATGTTCCCAGTAAGCAGAAATTGGTTCCTGGATTCCTAATCTTAGTCTAGCAGGGACAAGAAATGGTTGATAAGCCCAAATTTTGCTGAACTACAACTCCCAATGATTCCAGCCAAAAGTGGACTTTCGTAGTTCGGAAACTTCTGAAAACCCAAACATCTCCCACCATCATCCCTGGAGGGTTAAGGCTGAAGATCAAGGAGACCATTGGAAAAGAATCTTATATCTTATCTTTGTTCTTAAGCCATGCGGCTTCTCTAGTTGGGTTGAAGGTGGATCAAAGGACTGAAGGTCCACTCTCAAATGAGGTGGTCTAATCCACATTGATTTCCCCCAACAGTTGTATTTCAAGTTCAGAAAGACCTGATTAATACATGCCTTCCACTTTTGGTGGATGCAACGTTGTGGTTGTCCATCGTTGGTTATTTTCATAGTCAGAGTGGCTACTCAAGTAGTTTTGTGAGACAGACAGACAGACAAACAAACAGACAGACAGACAGACAGACAAGAGATTCCCGACTTACTTCATTGGCTTGAACAAGGCCTGTCCATAATTCTGGAATGTCATGATGAGTTTGAGCTGGGTGCCTCCCGACTTCATGGCTAGGGAAAGAAAAAGAGGAGGAAAATTTCAGGGGGAAAAAAAAAATCCATAAAGCTGCACCATATGGCTTGGCTGGCACCTAGCAATGTTAACTTAGAAATTACCCATCTGCGGAGATATGTTTATTTATGCTGCAATCGGTATAAGAGAAGAATATAGCGTTGGTTTAAGCATGAATATGTTGACTTTTCTTTCAGTCTGGAATGGACAGGGGGAGGAAGCAATCGTAGAACATAGAATCATAGGGGTGAGAAGGGACCTCAGAGGTCTTTTAGTCCAACCCCCTGCTCAAGGCAGGACCTCTTATACCGAAGGTCTGCAACCATAAATCCTCAAAGAGCCATTTGGACTCGTTTCCCACAGAAAAGAAAACACCGGGAGCCACAAAACCTGGGTGGGCGTGGCCAACTCGATGTCACTCACTTCCACCGGTCACATGACCTCCCCCAGCCACGCCTACCCAGCCAGTCATTAGGGCAGTGAACCAGTTGTTAAAAAACACCGGGAACCACAAAATCCTTTTGACATCTCTCTCTCTCCCCTCCCTCCCTCCCTATCTCTCTCTTATCTCTCTATGTCTCTCTCTCCCTCTCTCTCTGTATCTCTCTATGTCTCTCTCTCCCCCTCTCTCTGTATCTCTCTATGTCTCTCTCTCCCCCTCTCTCTGTATCTCTCTGTCTCTCTCTCCCCCTCTCTCTGTATCTGTCTCTCTCTCCCCCTCTCTCTGTATCTCTGTCTCTCTCTCCCCCTCTCTGTATCTCTCTATGTCTCTCTCTCCCCCTCTCTCTGCATCTATGTCTCTATCTCCCTCTCTCTCTGTATCTCTCTGTCTCTCTCTCCCCCTCTCTCTGTATCTGTCTCTCTCTCCCCCTCTCTCTGTATCTCTGTCTCTCTCTCCCCCTCTCTGTATCTGTCTCTCTCTCCCTCTCTCTGCATCTATGTCTCTCTCTCCCCCTCTCTCTGTATCTCTTTATGTCTCTCTCTCTTCCCCTCTCTCTGTATCTCTCTATCTCTCTCTCTCTTCCCCTCTCTCTGTATCTCTCTATCTCTCTCTCTCTTCCCCTCTCTCTGTATTTTTCTGTCTCTGCCCTGGCTGCTTCTCCCACCCCTCGCCATTGCCCTTACCTTCTCAGGCCAGGCGAGGAGTGAGTGGGAGGGGAGGGCCAGCCAGTAGTGGGATCACCTGACAGGAAGCCACAGCAGAGGGCCCAAAGAGCCACATGTGGCTCCAGAGCCGCAGGTTGTTGACCCCTGTCTTATACCATCCCAGTTAAGTGGTTGTCCAGTCTATTCTTGAAAACATTGACTGATGGAGCACCCACTACACTGGGAGGCAAGCTATTCCACTGATGAACTGTTCTCACTATTAGGAACTTCTCATTAATTCTAGATTGGATCTTCCAATCCTGAAGTGTTTTGGAGAACAAATTAACTCCTTCTTGACTCTGTTGTTATATCCTCAAACCCCCAAAACTTTAACCTTAGACTGTCTACTGTTGACCTCACCCATTCCTAAGAGGTCCATAAAGCATAAGCATAAAGCATAAGTGCACCAACATGCCTTCCGTTCAATGGTGGGTTTCAAAATTTTTTACTACCGGTTCTGTGGGTGTGGCTTGGTGGGCGTGGCTTGGTGGGCGTGGCAGGGGAAGGATACTGTAAAATCTCCATTTCCTCCCAATCAGCTGGGACTTGGGAGACAGAGAATAGATGGGGGCGGGGCCAGTTGGAATTTTTACTACCGGTTCTCCAAACTACTCAAAATTTCCGCTACTGGTTCTCCAGAACTGGTCAGAACCTGCTGAAACCCACTTCTGGAAGGAAGGATTAAAATCTGAAACGGCCAGCTTATTTTGCAATCCTAATTTGCTTTAGACTTCAGCCCCTTTCCTTTGGCCCACTTTATCTCACCCTCAAACTGGAGCTATTAGCTATACATTCCTTTAATTACTCCTTCTGGTGTAATCTTTTTTTTTTTTCCCCATGCTTTAAAATGTTATGCAAATTTGGTCCGTTTAATTACTCTTATGCTCCAGGGGGAAAAGAGAGAGAGAGAGAGAGGGAGGGAGAGAGGGAGGGAGGGAGGGAGGGAGGGAGGGAGAGAGAGAGAGAGAGAGAGAGAGAGAGAGAGAGAGAGAGAGAGAGAGAGAGAGAGAGAGAGAGAGAGAGAGAACTTCCAGCTTTGGGTTGGTTTTTGTTTTTTTTTTTGCTGATCCCAGCTTTTTCTCACATTTTACTCAACTTATCCTACGGGGAGAAAAAATTAAAAAATTAGAAATGAAAGGCCGTCCAGCAATCTGCGCCGAAAACAGCCTGGAAGGAACATGGAGATTTCCCATATTAGATGAAGCTGATATGCCGAGTAGGCTAATTTTTTCCGGAGGGCGTTTAAGGTTAGACAAACACTTCATTCTTCTTTTCTTTTTTCTTTCTTTCTTTTTGAAAGAAAACAACAGCTTCGGGAGTTTGCTAGGTTTCACTCTGAGCTCTCTCTGGCAAATTCACAGTTGCTCGGAGCACTTGCTCCGTTCTGGCTTCAACCCGGAGACGTGCACAAAAATAGATTAGACATTAAAAAAACATGATCGAGCGCACTCGGCGGGTGGAGTTGCTAGAACATGTCTCTAGCGTTCTCGGAAAATGTAAGAGGTGGCCTTGTTTTCAACCTCAGTTGACTGAACAGGCAGCAGAGTTTGGGAGAGGCGGGAGGGAGAGAGAAGGGGGTCCCACCCCAGTGGCAGCTCCAGGTACCTGCCAAAACTTTCTGAGAACCAGTGGTGGGTTGCTATTGGTTCGCCCCGGATCATGCGAACTGGTAGCAGTGGCGGCTAGTGTTGCGCGCATATGCGAGCGCACGAGCACCCATGAGCAAACCGGTAGCGACGGGATTTGAATCCCACTACTGCTGAGAACCCAACACAGATGGCCAACATCAACCTGAGGGTTTCTGTCCCCCCAAGTCTGAATCAGCCAAGGGACAATTGAGGTCAGAAGCAACTTGGAAAGGGAAGCGGGAATGGCCTTGAGGAACTGGTAGAAGAGGAAAACTCCTTAGACAAGAGCAATAACAATAGCAATAACATTTAGGCTTATGTGCCACCCTATAGCACAGGGATGTCAAACTCGCTTTCATTGAGAGCCGCATCAGGAGGAACTTTCTGACAGTGAGAACCATCAACCGATGGAACAGAAGTTGCCTTTGGAAGTTGTGGGAGCTTCATTACTTGAGACTTTCAAGAAGAGACTGGACTGCCATCTGTCAGAAATGGTGTAGGGCAGGGATGGGTAACCTTTTTGGCGTCGCGTGTCAAAAGCGGGGGGAGTGCGGGGCGGTCGTGCGCATGCGTGCCCACACCCCTAATTCAATGCCCCCCGCACCCCCGCACATGCGCGCATGACCCCCCCGGTGCTCCCCCCCCGCTTTTGGCATGCGATGGCACAGTGGACCTGGTAGGCCCGTTTTTTCGCCCTCCCCAGGCACCAGTGGCTTTCTAGGAGCCTGGGGAGGGCGAAAACAGCCTTCCCCGCTCCCTGGAGGCCCTCCGTAGGCCAGAAACAGCCTGTTTCCCGACTTCCGGTGGCCCTGGAAGGCCCGAAAATCAGCTGGCCAGCGCATGCATGCACGCTGGAGCTGAGCTAGGGCAGTGCTTGCATGCCGACAGATATGGCTCCATGTGCCATCTGTGGCACGCGTGTCATAGGTTTGCCATCACGGGGGTAGGGTCTCCTGCTTGAGTGGGGGGTTGGACTCGATGACCTATAAGGTCCCTTCCAACTCTGTTAATCTGTAAATAAGATTGGCACTGCCACAGCAGTGCTGTTATCATGCAGAAACTCTTAGGAACGTAACAGTTAGAGATGTTTTCATGCCTGCAGCCAACCGGGATCATATATTTTGATTTATTTTTATTTGCTGTGTTAAGCACTTTGAGGTCATCCCTCAAACGGGGGCCTCCCAAAGAGTTGGGCCCATTATCATTCACCCAGTAACCGATCCTCTCCCTTTCTCCAGGAAATTAATGGATTGCTTTCGCTACCATCTACCCAAGGAGCTTAGTATCCTCTGGGGATACTTAAAAAGAGAAAAGCCAAATCAGAGGCGAATCTGAATTGAAAGCCAACTAAAATCGCTAAGCTTGAAATCCAAAAATAAACCGACAAGAGTCCTAAAAGAAAAGCGACCTAAGGCACAAATTACGGTCATAAATTAGCATCAGAAACTCGTTAAGATGCCCACGTGCAACCTAATAAAAATAGGAATGCTTATGTCACCTTATATAAAAGGTGGAAATTTTTCCAGGTCAAATGGGGGCATATAGCTAAGATAATACAGAATAATACCGTGTTTCCCCGAAAATAAGACCCTGTCTTAGATTTTTTTGAACCCTGAAATAAGCGCTTGGCCTTATTGCCATGCGCTCAAAAGCCTGATTGAGCTTATTATCAGGGGATGACTTATTTTGGGGGGAAACAGGGTAGAGTTGGAAGGGACCTGGTCCAACCCCCTACTTAAGCAGGAAACCCTATGCCATTTCAGACAGATGAGTTATCCAATCTTTCTTAAAAACTTCCAGTGTTGGAGCATTCACAACTTCTGGAGGCAAGTTGTTCCACTGGTTAATTGTTCTAACTGTCGGGAAATTTCTCCTTAGTTCTAAGTTGCTTCTCTCCTTGATGAGTTTCCACCTGTTGCTTCTTGTCCTGCCTTCAGGTGCTTTGGAGAATAGCTTGACTCCCTCTTCTTTGGGGCAGCCCCTGAGATATTGCAACACTGCTATCATGTTTCCCCTAGTCCTTCTTTTCCTAAGAGTGTTTAGTGCTTAGATCTGGCCCGTGGGGCCGCCCCGGAAAGAGCAAAGGACCAGCCCGTGGTGCCTTTGCCAGAGAAAACGGAGCTTGCGAGGGCTGCATGCGGCCCTCTGGGCTCTGTTTTTGCTGGCAGAGGGTTGCAGGAGGCCGTCCCAGCTGAAAACGGAGCTCAGGAGCCTGTTTTCACTGGCAGAGCGCTCGGGCCGTCACAGGCGCCCCCTCGACATGAGTGATGTCATGCTGGCCACGCCCCCTTGCCCCCCCAGGTCAAACAGAACCCTGATGCGGCCCTCAATGAAACTGGGTTTGATACCCCTGCCCTAGACCATTTCAGACAAGTGGCTGTCCAGTCTCCCCTTCAAAACCTCCAGTGTTGGAGAATCCACCACTTCTGGTGGCCAGCCGTTCCACTGGTTAATTGTTCGCACCGTTAAGAAATTTTCTCCTCCAAATGTTTCCTAGTAATTCACCGAAATGTTGGAAATGTAAGAGTAACTATGGAACATATTATCACCTCTGGTGGACCTGCCCAGTGGCAAAGAAATGTTGGGCTAAAGTTAAAAAGTGGATAGAGAGAAATAATTCAGAATTCAATAAAGAGAGAACCTGAGCAATTTCTACTAGGGATTTCCATAGAAAACTATACCAAGGAAATACATTATTTAATATTACATATACTGACAGCAGCCCGCATAGTCTATGCGCAAAACTGGAAGAAGGGAAACCTACCAGCAGAAGAAGATTTAATGAGAAAAGTTTTAGAATGCGCAGAGATGGACAAATTAACAAAAGAACTCAAGGAGAAAGAGGATACAGAATATTACAAAGTGTGGTGTAGATGGTAAGAATGGTTGGAAAATAGGAAAAATGAGAAAGAGGAATAAAGGAGAGGGGGGGGAAATATTGAAGATCAAGGTGCAATGTAGACGAAATAAAAGGAAGATAGAAAATAATTGTCGAATAAGACAAAAGTTAAAATATGTGTATATAGGTGTAAATAGCAAGAAAGGATCACCTTGAAATAGCTGAAGGAATAAGTGATACGTATATAAATGTTGTGTGTTTACGTTTTGTTTTAATGTGTTCAAAATAAAAAAACTTTAAAAAAAGAAAAGAAAAAGAAAATTTCTCCTCCGTTCTAAGTTGGATCTCTCAATTGAACCCGCATGATCTGGGAAGTGTGAGAGGGCAGATCACTCAAAGAAGACTGCAAGGGCTGGGTAGCAGAATATAATTAAAAGTTTGGCTCATCATCCAGTGAGCGTCGTGGAAAACACTCCGCCATCCAAGGCTGAAAACTCTTCCAGCACTCTTTTTTTGGTTGAAAGCAATAAAGGTGAAAAGTCAGCTGAAATCCAGACTCCTTAATCAGCGGTGACTTTGCAGAATTTGATGGGGTCGAGGGGATCCGCCTGATCTTGGTGGATTTTTTTTTTTAATTTTTTTAGTCTTTTGCTTTGGTTAATCCTTGTGTAAGATGGCCTAACCTCATCTCTGTTTTCCATTCACTTGGCGCAGGTGGGGGCTGCTGAGATGCCTATAGATTAAAGGTATCATTTGCATCTTTATGGGCTCTCAGGATTGCGTAAACAGAACTGGATAATCTTTAGCCTGAGTTAAGCATACATACTGGGGGACTCAGTATGGTTTTGAGGAATGTGTGTTTGTGTACGTGTGTGGAGAGAGAGAGAAAGAGAGAGAGAGGGAGAGAGAGGCAGGGAGAGAGAGAGGGAGGGACAGGGAGAGAGAGAGGAAGGGAGGGAGAGAGGAAGGGACAGGGAGAGAAGGAGCGAGACGGGGAGGGAGGCAAGGAGAGGGAGAGCGAGAGGGAGGGAGAGGGAAAAGAAGAGAGGGAGAGGAAGGGAGAGAGGGAGAGAGGGAGGGACAAGTAGGGAAGAAAAGAGAAGGGGAGGGAGGCAGGGAGAGCCAAGGAGAGAGAGAGGGAGGCAGAGGGAGAGGAAGAGAGGGAGAGGAAGGGAGGGAGGGAGAGAGGGAGGGACAGGGAGGGAAGTAGAGAGAGTGGGAGGGAGGCAGGGAGAGGGAGAAAGAGAGTTCTAGGTTGGATCTCTCCTTGATTAGTTTCCATCCATTGAAAGATCGGCAGTTCAGCGGTTTGAATCCCTAGTGCTGCGTAACGGGGTGAGCTCCCGTGACTTGTCCCAGCTTCTGCCAACCTAGCAGTTCGAAAACACGTAAAAAAATGCAAGTAGAAAAATAGGGACCACCTTTGGTGGGAAGGGAACAGCGTTCCGTGCGCCTTTGGTGTTAAGTCATGCCGGCTACAAGACCACGGAGACATCTTCGGACAGCGCTGGCTCTTCGGCTTTGAAACGGAGATGAGCACCGCCCCCTAGAGTCGGGAACGACTAGCACATATGTGCGAGGGGAACCTTTACCTTTAACAATGGTGGGATGGATGGTGGACCTCTAACTCCTGTGCTGATAAGACCATTAGATTCCAGAATGTGCAACGTTTCAACTCGACCCAAGCCCATTTCCCTGATTTGCTGCCTCAAAACAGCTTTCCTAACAGAAACGTCTAATAAACGGGTTGGAATGAATGCCTTTCAATCAATTTGACAGTCTGAAGAATGCTTTTCTTCTCTCTCTCTCTCTCTCATCAAGCTTTCAAGTCAAATCAAAGCTCTGACTTGATTTATGAACTGATATGAAAACACTAGACTGGGGCTGACCCAGTGGTGGGTTTCTAACGGTTCGCCCCGGTTTGTGCGAACCTGTAGCAGCGGGAGACTATGTCTACCTGCCCAGATGTCATCACCGATGGTCTGCATGGGGGCGGGCCAGTCAAAGGTGGTATTTATTGGTTCTGTGAATTACTCAAAATTTCTGCTACCGGTTCTCCAGAACTGGTCAGAACCTGCTGAATTAGCACCTCTGGTAAGTCCGGGTGCCTTTTGAAAAACCACCTTGGGACAACTATGACCTGGATGACTGAGAATCTTCATAGACACCATAGACCAGAGGTGTCAATCTCAGTTTCATTCAATTTCATGGCTGTGGTTGACCTCGGGGGGGGGGGGAGATGGGTGTGGCTGACTGGGTGGGTGTGGCCAGCTGGGTGGGTGTGGCCAGCTTGACGTCACTCACCAAACTGCTGGCATGTCTCCTCTTTGCATTGGGTAGACCAGGGTGAAGCCATGCTGGCCTGATGTTTCCTCTTTGCAATGGGAAGACTGAGCCGAAGCGTCCGCGGGTAGTGACACGGGTAGACTAGGACAGCCCAGTGGGCTGATTCCAGCCTGTGGGCCTTGAGTTTGTGACACGTAGATAACGTTTAGATCATCCAATGTCTTCCAGACTCATTTTCTGGATGTTCTCCCAGATAATATCCAATATTTGAGAGGTTACCACAGAGAGGAGGGGAGGGGGGGTCAAGATATTTTCCAAAGCCTCCGAAAGGCCAGACAAGGAATAACGGATGGAAACTGATCAAGGAGAGATTCAACCTGGAAATGAGGAGGAACTTTCTGACGGTGAGAACAATCAACCCATGGAACAGAAGTTGCCTTTGGAAGTTGTGGGAGCTTCATCACTGGAAGCTTTCAAGGAGAGACTGGACTGCCATTTGTCAGAAATGGTGTAGGGTCTCCTGCTTGGACTAGATGACCTCCAAGGACCCTTCCAACTCTGTTGATCTGTATCTGTATCTAACTGCTCTATTATGTTGAAGAATATGACTCTATTCTAGAGTCATAGAGGCTATGACTCTAGACCGAGTGCAGAGAAGAGCAACCGAGATGATTAGGGGACTGGAGGCTAAAACATATGAAGAACGGTTACAGGAACTGGGCCTGGCTAGTCTAGTGAAGAGAAGGACCAAGGGAGACATGATAGCCGTCTTCCAGTATCTGAGGGGCTGCCACAGAGAGGAGGAAGGGGGTCAAGCTATTTTCCAAGGCACCTGAAGGCCAGAAAAGGAATAATGGATGGAAACAAGGAGAGATTCAACCTAGAAATAAGGATAACCTTTCTGGCACAGTGAGAACCACCAAAATTCAGAAATTGTGGGAGCTTCATCCCTGGAAGCTTTCAAGAAGAGACCGGACTGCCATCTGTCCGAAATGGTGTAGGGTCTCCTGCCTTGGTGGCGGGTTGGACTAGATGACCTACAAGGTCCCTTCCAACTCTGTTAATCTGTATAATGGTCTAGGCAAAATCCTTACCCTTTCCATAACTCTGCAGTACCCTTTTTTTTTTTTAATTACATGACCCACCCAAGCGGAAAGTGCTAGGGAAGTTAGAAAAGAACTGATTTCATTTATGGTCTCATTCTGGCCAGGTAGGAAGATAAAAGACGACGTGAAGACAATGCCGTTCCTTGGAAATCCAGGGTGATCTTCCTCCTAACTTTAATAAGGAAAAAGAAAGGAGCGCCTGGAATTATTAACATGTTGCGTCTTGAATGCTGTGCACCACGCAGGGTTTCTAATTAAGGGCGCCTCTTGGGCTCACACAGGTGGCGTTATTAGAGATGCAATTTTTCAACTGCAAAAAAAGAAAATGGCTAATTATGGTCATTTCCGTACTTTCGTTCTGGTAATTAGAGGCGCAAAATGCACCTCACCTTTCCTTGAGCCAAGTCCGGCTTGCCTTCGGTTGAAACCTTGAAGATCTAATTAAATCTTTGAAGAGAGTCGGGCCGAAGGAAACAAAGCCACAAAAATAAATAAATAAATAAGTAAATAAAAGGAAAGGGAAAAAATGGGTCTTACAAGGGACAGAAACGTGTTCTAATCCTTCCAAATTTTGATTTACTACAGGATTGGGAGAATCTCTGCTGCGGCTCCCTGCCACTCAAAATATGCGTCACAACCATCAATGTGCAACACCCACTGGCACACGATTTATTGAGATTTTCAACCTCCGGTAGGCCAACCATGGATAAACCCAAGAAAATAAAAGTTTCAGAAGAAAACAGAACGTTTAATTCAACTACATATGATAGTTTTGTGGCCGCTCAAGAAATAGTCAGGAACGGGAAGGGTTTTGTGGCTCCCGGTGTTTTCTTTTCTGTGGGAAACGGGTCCAAATGGCTCTGAGTGTTTAAGGTTGCAGACCCCTGACCTAAACCAATGTTTCTCAATTGTGGCTGCTTTAAGAAGCGTGGACTTCAACTCCCAGAATTCTGTGGATACGTGGAGAAACAAAACAACTCCACAAGGAGTGGCCAAAAGTATAGCGCTAAATAAAGACGATGTTATATCCTGTAGATAAAGTGGAACATAGTTTAATGTGTTTGGCTTAGCCGTCAATGAAAACATGGGTGGGGTGAACTACATTCTGCCAGCTTCCATTTTATCAGAGACGAAAGCCCAATAAACTTCATTCAGACATAGAGTTGACCTACAACGTATGGGTCTGCCTAATTAACCTCTGGTCATTCACTTTCACCTGCTCTCAGGTGTGAAAGTCACAATTCTGCAGACCATCAGCTTAACAGCACGGAGAAATTGCACTGTTTGTCTAAGACGGGAGTCTCCAACTTTTAAGACTTGTGGACTTCAACTCCCAGCATTCCTCAGCCATGCTGGCTGAGGAATTCTGGGAGCTGAAGTCCACAAGTCTTAAAGTTGCCAAGTTTGGAAATCCCCTTGTAGCAGGGGTGAAATCCAGCAGGTTCTGACAGGTTCTGGAGAACCGGTAGAGGAAATTTTGAGTAGTTTGGAGAACCGGCAAATACCACCTCTGGCTGGCCCAAGAGTGGAGTGGGAATGGAGATTTTGCACTATCCTTCTCCTGGAGTGGGAAGGAAATGGGGATTTTGCAGTATCCTTCTCCTGGAGTAGGGTCGGGATGAAGATTTTGCAGTATCCTTCTCCTGGAGTGAGGAGGGAATGGAGATTTTGCAGTATCCTTCCCCTTCCACGCCCACCAAGCCATGGCCACAGAACCGGTAGGGGAAAAATTTAGATTTCACCCCTGCCTTGTAGATCAACTCTATGTCTGAATGAAGTTCTAAGGCCAGAAGGAACAAGTCAACAGTTGCATTCCAAAGAGGGTGTGGCCAGAAGACCTGGGTGGAGCTAAGGGCCAAGGTAAGTGGGGCACTGCATTAAAAAAAAAGACTCTAAAGATCATAACTATAAATATAAACGTCACCAACGATCAAATTCAACTCATGCCAACAAAACATCTCCCAATCCAGCCAGAGAAGACACAGCTGCACCCACACACAGATGGCAACAGTAATTTGAACTGCAACCTACCAACGCTGGTGATTTTCTGGGTAGCCAAATCGTGCAACAAGGTGCCAATCGCTGGGTTGTGCCTGGAATACAGCTCATACCGGTTAATGCCAATGTGGAATTTGAGCCAATTCGGGTAGGAATCGACAGACGTTTCCCCTGTGGGTAGGAAGTCCTCGTCTTCGTTGCCTTCGTTTTGCCTGCCAAAAACAAACGAGAGAGATACAATAGAGAAGGTTAGGTATTGTTCACGGGCCAGCAACGGATTTTGCAATCCTTTGGGGACACGCATGCCAACCTAGTAAGATGTTCCAAATAGGTCAAGTGGTATTCTTCTCTACATTAGGAACCCAAGAGATTGTCTGGGTTCAAGGGAGACTATGGTCAATCTCAGCGTTCTTCAATCTTGGCAACCGTGGAAGATGGGCAGCTGTCAATTCCCAGAATTCCTCAACCAACCATGGTCTATCACACTCTTTCTCAACCTTGGCAACTTGAAGATGGATGGATGCTCAAAAATGAATTCTGGGAGTTGACATCCACCAGTCTTTAAGTTGCCAAGATTGGGAAACATTGGTCTATCTGACCTAAATTGCTCATGCTGATTGTTTGTTCATCCTGGACCACCACTCCTGTTGCACTTCAACCACTACGTAGGACTTTCAACCAACTGCACAAGGAAGGCCACCAGTCTCCCAGTAGATGTCCTTCAGAGGCAGTCACACTGCTATGAAGGCTTCTCCATCTCTTGAGTCTTTTAAGAATACAGCTACTTCTCATGGATGGTTGAAAATGGTTTTGATGCCCATCTAGGCTGAAGGCTGGCCTAGTTGACCTTTAGCAACCATCCATCACCACAATTTGATGTCTCTATTTCTTCTCGACGTACAGGGAGAACATTGCTTACTTATTTACAACTTACTCCATTCCCATTTGCAATCTAATGACGTTCAGCCCAGTTCAGAAGCAGCTCTACGCCTGGACATCACCTTAAAATGTCAAGAAATAATTGCTAGAGGACCTGCAGGAAATGACCTCTTACTAAACCTAGATGGGATTGTGTCGTAAGGGATTAAACTGGCGTTAAGAAAAAGGAACCCAAGGAAGAAATAAGCGATTGCCCCCAGACTAAGGTTCCTTTCATCCATAAGGAGCTGGAAGTCCTTGTGAAATCATTTCAGAGCCTCATGGTTCGCATTTCTCTTTTTTAAAACGATTAACAAGCATCTCGCCATCTCAGCTGCTTCTTGCCCTGCCAAGAAACTGTAAGCATGTTGGAAAGCGACTCTATAAACAGAAGCGTCTCAGTTTCTTAGGAAAGAGTGAACAGTTATGTCAAAAATCCGCCATTCGTATTTGAAAGCAGGCCAAGTGCAGAGCAATCCAAATCTCTCTCCGTGTGTATGTTTACACTGAGACGGAAGCTCCTAACAATCCAACCCCAAACCTCAACCGTACCCCGGAGAACTCAGAAATTCTGACTCAATTCCCATCACGAGAGGAACCCCTTCAGGTAAGCTAGCAGCAGATGCATTCACACAACAGACTATGTTGAGTAAGGGGTCCTTGGTGCTCTCTGAGCTTGGTTGCCAGGACTAGCACTGATGATGTTCCCAAGTTGGGTGATGAAACATCTGCAAGAAAACTACCAAGCTCAGAGAGCACCAAAGACCTCCAAATTCTCCCGCACTCCACAAATCTCATGCCCTTCTAGCACTGATGATGTTCCCTAGTTGGGGAATGAAACATCTGCAAGAAAACTACCAAGCTCAGAGAGCAGCAAGGACCTCCAAATTCTCCTCCTCCTTCCGCACTCCACAAATCTCACTCAACCTTCTAGCACTGATGATGTTCCCTAGTTGGGGAATGAAACATCTGTAAGAAAACTACCAAGCTCAGAGAGCACCAAGGACCTCCAAATTCTCCTCCTCCTTCCGCACTCCACAAATCTCATGCCCTTCTAGCACTGATGATGTTCCCTAGTTGGGGAATGAAACATCTGCAAGAAAACCACCAAGCTCACAGAGCACCAAGGACCTCCAAATTCTCCTCCTCCTTCCGCACTCCACAAATCTCACTCAACCTTCTAGCACTGATGATATTCCCTAGTTGGGTGATGAAACATCTGTAAGAAAACCAGCAAGCTCAGAGAGCACCAAGGACCCCTCAATTCAACCCTGAGCTACGAATATTCTCCTTTATTGGTAAATTGAGTGAGACTTCATGTTGGTTAAGTTTCTCACCATCTTCTTTGGTGGCTTAAGATACTCTTTGCAAAGACTTGCTGATCTGGTTGAAGGCACAGCACATTTTTGCAAAACCAGAAAATGGGTTTCTTCAGGGCGTGATACGAATTTAGCCACAAACTTAAGCAATCCCTGTACTTTTTCTTTTTTCTTTTCTTTTCTTTTTTTTTGTTAAAAGTGACCTTTGATCCCTAACCTCCCGTTTGCAAGGGGGAGTTAATATTTGACTGTTCTGTCCTTCCTCCTGCTCATTTTTACGTATGTATATTTAACTTGGCGACCGGAATCCAGTTGGTTGGTTAGTTCTGGAATTTTAATGGCATTCTGTTGGAAAACCCCAAAGGAGCTGTAAGAATCGACAAATACCACAACCGGATGTGAAGTGTCATCAACATGAACTGAGAGTGGGATGAAACGATTCCCAAATATCACAAGAGATATTTGGAGGTCACATGGAAGTTCCATCAGGTAGAGAAGATGGTGGCCACATTGCCAGAGGCAACCCTAAGTTTGACATCACGGGATTGGTTGCTATCATGCTTTTGAATCCAGCTCAAAGAGTTGGTTGGTACCCCTAAGGCCGTAGACACCGTAACAGCAACATATATCAAAAAACCACCTTGCCAAATGTGACTTAGCTCATCCAGTCCAAACATCTAGAGAAGGTCTCCTGTGGGTTCCATCTCACAGGAGCTATGTGGTCTCTGATTCAGGGTTAGGTCTTTTCAGTGGAACCCTCCACCCTTTGGGATATACCCTTCCCCATGGAGACACGCCTGGTCCTGATGTCCTCATATTTCAGAGGGAAGCAAAAAACATCTAGTTCAAGAATCACTTTAACCTGTGAGTGGTGGACAACCATCAATTATTGCACAGTGTTGTTTTATCTGTGTCAGCTTTATCAGATAAACCAGACAGGAAACAGGACCAGATAAGCTCATTCTACTTTATTGTAAAGCTACATTAACGGAATCTTGCAAGCCTGAAAACACAATTCTCCCCTCCCCTTCCTTTACAGCACAAGGATCTAGAGAGGGTCCCTCTTTCTCCACCCGTTATGCAGCTGTGGGCTATGCCGTCTCTTCTCTCATCATTTCTTGGGCAGCATCCCCTTATCTTCCAAGATGTTTCTTGGACACCATTATAATCTGGAAGATGTTGAATTGATAATTTGAGTGACAAAATAATCAAGGGAGACTAGTATAGATCTATTTCAAGCTATTTAGCTCTCGTCAGCTAGCCATACCCTTCTGGGATTCGAACCCAGGCGGAAGCAGTATGCTCTGTCCCATATTTTGGTAGACCAGGTTGCCCTGATAGACCGGTCTCACAGGAAAAAAACACTTAATCTGGAAACTGGATTTTTGCTTCTGATATTGTTTGGGGTTTGATTCCATTGGTATTCATCATCCAGATTGGGACAGATGAAAAATGCAGGTAGCCGTTGACTTATGACGCCCCAACTCAGCCTAACACTTCCATTGTTATGCAAGACATGTGTTCAGTGAATCTTGCCCCATTTTACGACCTTCCTTGTTGTGAAGTGAATCACCTCAGTCGTTAAGTTAGTAACACGGTTGTGAAGTGAAATCTGGCTTCCTCATGGACTTCCGCTCATCAGAAGGCCTCAAAAAAGGGATCGCGTGACCCCGGGACATTGCAACTGTCATAAATATGAACCCAGCGTCTGAATTTTTGACCAAATGAAAATGGAGATGCTGCAACAGTCATATGTGTGAAAGCTGGTTACGAGTCACGTTTTCGGTGCCGGTGTTAAGTTCAAACGGTCACTCAGTGAATGGCTGTAAGTCGAGGTCTATCTATACTACACAAATCAGGGGTGTCAAACTCAAGGCCCGGGAGCTGGATCCGGCCTGCAGGGTGCTTAAATCTGGCCCGTGGGCCCTCCCGAGCTCCGTTTTTGGCTGCTCCGTTTTTGGCTGCAATTCTCTGCCAGCAAAAACAAAGCTCGGTTTTCGCTGGCAAAGCGCTCGGGCCACCACAGGTGCCGCCGACATGAGTGACATCGAGCTGGCCACGCCCACCTGCCCCTCTCCCCCGGGTCAAACACAACCCCGATGTGGCCCTCGATTTCATTGACACAAAGGAACTGACTGAATAAAGGGCAGCCTATTGTTTCGGAACTTTTGACCAAATCGCCGAAGGAATTGCGCCGTTGACCTGCGGTTCCATCGCTTCCGTCTGTTTCCTCTGTCGCTTTGCCGTGTGCCGATTGGGCACCGAATTGCCCGCAGGGATCGTCGTAACCGCTAACAGCATCACAGCGAACAGACCCATTCGGCGAACGAATTCCAAAGCAAGGGCGTTGGGTTTGAAAGCTGCCTGCCTTGGATCAATTTTTAACAATACAGCCAGGGCATCAGAACAAATCTGTCTCAAATCTTGCCTATCATTCTCTTTTATTCCTCGAAGCCTAATAGCGAATTCCATGGATCGAAACTGTATCATTGTAATTTCATTTTCAACTCTCTGCACTTTATTATCCACATCAACAATTTTAAAATCAGTATCCTTCATTTTAACATTAACTTCTGATTTGAATTCTTCCAGTTTGGAATCCACTTTGGTAATGGTTTCTGCCAAATCAGAAACCACATTTGACAATTTGTCAGACACCTTGTCATAATTCTCTTTCATTGCCTCTTTAAATTCATTAATTTCTTTCTTCATGGTTAGAGGTTAGAGCTAGGTCTGCTGCCTGCTTCCTTTGGAAGCTCGCGTTGAATTTGGTGGGAAGAGACAGGATGTACGCTGCTTTTGAACCAGGTCTGGTTTGAGACTAACCAACTCAGCCGGGTTGGACGCCGAACCTAATTGCCGGAGACAACGGTAAGGATTCATTCAATAGAACCGTGGGTGGGTGCCACCTTTAAAATCCTTGGAACGGTTTTAAAAAGAAGCACAGCTCAGCCGAATCCTGTCAGTCATGGTCCAGCCCCGTGGCTTTTTAAAACAGAGCGCAGAGACAACCTTGTGCATGACATTCAGAATGGAAGAAGACAGTCTGGTTTCAAAAAAAACAAGACATTCTGGGAAGAAATCGCACGTAGACATCTGCTCTCCGAAAGCTTGATCCCCAAATTATAATTAAAACGATGGTTTCAAACCATGACTTATCTCTAAAAGATGGTAACATCTGGCTGAGTACATCCGAGTCTGGAAGCTAAGAAGGGTTGGTCCCAGTGGTGGGTTTATACCGGTTCTACCCGGTTCGGGCGAATTGGTAGTGGCAGTGGGTGGCTCCCCAAGCTTCGTTTTTCCTAGCAGAGGCACATTGGGATGATCCTTTGCTTTTTCCAGGCCGTCTCTGTGGGCTGGATCTAAGCACCCCCTCAGCCAGATTCAACCCGTGGGCCTTGAGTTTGACACCCCTGGAATAGGGTTTCCTGCCTGAGCAGAGGGTTGGACTAGAAGACCTCCAAGGACCCTTCTAACTGTTATTCTGCTCTGTTAAATGGCTGTCCTGTCTCTTCTTGAAAACCTCCAGTGATGGAGCAACTACAACTTCTGGAGGCCAGTCGTTCCATTTCTTCTTAGTTCTAGGTTGCTTCTCTCCTTGATTAGTTCCCATCCATTGCTTCTTGTCCTGCCCTCAGGTGCTTTGGAGAATAGGTTAACCCCCCGCCCCGCCGCCGCCTCTTCTTTGTGGCAACCCCTGAGATATTGAAAGACTGCAATCATGAGCCCTTTCTTTTTAGTTTTCATCCACCAAGTATCCTACCTAAAAACCATAAATGACTTTGAGCTAGTTCTACTGACCAAGTTCTTGCACCAATCCAAACCCCAATTCATTCATTCATTCATTCATTCATTCATTCATTCATTCATTCATTCATTCATTCATTTTCTCTAGCTGCCTATGTCGATTGACAACTCTGACCAGCTTACAGTTTAAGGGTTTACAAAGTGCAAAAAGTTTCTACCATCCAACAGTGTTGTCGTTAGTTGCGAAGTCGTGTCTGACCCATCGCGACCCCATGGACAACATTCCTCCAGGCCTTCCTGTCCTCTACCATCCTCTGGAGTCCATTTAAGCTCACGCCGACTGCTTCATTGACTCCATCCAGCCACCTTGTTCTCTGCCGTCCCCTTCTTCTTTTGCCCTCCATCTTTCCCAGCATTAGGCTCTTCTCCAGGGAGTCCTTCCTTCTCATTAGGTGGCCAAAGTATTTGAGTCTCCTCTTCAGGATCTGGCCTTCTAAAGAGCAGTCAGGGTTGATCTCCTCTAGGACTGACCGGTTTGATCGCCTTGCAGTCCAAGGGACTCGCAGGAGTCTTCTCCAGCACCAGAGTTCAAAGGCCTCCATTCTTTGGCGCTCAGCCTTCCTTATGGTCCAACTTTCACAGCCATCCATTGCAACTGGGAAAACCATCGCCTTGACTATACGCACTTTTGTTGCGTCCAACAGTAAAACTAACCAAAATCCATTGCGACTTAATGCTGGATTATCAACCCACAGATGCCACCAATGGAGAAGTGAATTTGCATCTCCTTGATCTATTCTGATGGTCAAAATTAGATGAATTTTCTTCCGACGGACCTCTTATTAAGGCAACAATGGAATTTTCCAGAACACACCCTTGTGAAAGACAGATAGATAGAAAACTAAGCCTGCTCTTTTTTTCTGCTCGTTTTAGAAAAAAAGCCAAAGTAAACAGCAGACAATGGCCGGTCTTTGCATCTGATCTTAAACTAGGCGAGTGACTATCGCTTTAACTCTAGGCTGCCCCACGGAAGGGCAGGGAGGGACTCCCTTCCCCCAAATGCATCCAATGAGATTTGGAAGCAAGGAACAAAGGAGAGATTGACAAGCAGCTGAAAGAACAGAGCCAAAGGAATGATCTAGGCCAGCTATCTTTTCTTCAGAGAAGCTCAGTGATGGGGAAGTAAGCTAAACATTATTCTCTTACGGCTTTCTTTTTTTTTTTTTGCTATTTGGAGGTACCGTGCCTCAGAATAGGGAGGCTCGACTTAAGGATAAGAATATAAGCCTGGAGTCCTTCAGGAAGGCCCTTTAGCATCTTGCCGGTTCTTCATTGGTGTGGACTCCTTTCCTTCCTTCCTTCCTTCCTTCCTTCCTTCCTTCCTTCCTTCCTTCCTTCCTTCCCTCCCTCCCTCCCTCCCTCCCTCACTTCCTCCCTTTCCTCCCTTCCTCTCTCCCACTTTTCCTTCCTCCCACCCTTCCTTCCCTCATCCATCCCGCCCTCCCTCTCTTCCTTCCTTCCCTACCTAACTCTCCCTCTTTTCCTTCCTCCCTCCCTTCCTTCCCTCATCCATCCCACCCTCCCTCTCTTCCTTCCTTCCTTCCCTACCTAACTCTCCCTCTTTTCCTTCTTCCCTCCCTTCCTTCCCTCATCCATCCCGCCCTCCCTCTCTTCCTTCCTTCCCTACCTAACTCTCCCTCTTTTCCTTCCTCCCTCCCTCCCTTTCCCTCCCTCTCTCCCTCCCTTTTTCCATCCTTCCCCTTCCTTCCCTCCCTCCCTCTCTTCCTTCCTTCCTTCCCTTCCTCTCTCTTTTCCTCCCTCCCTTCCTCTCTCCCTCTCCCATTCCTTCCTCCCTACCCCATCTTCCTTTTTCATTACTCCCTCTCCCCTTCCTTTCTTCCTTCATCTCCCCCTTACTTCTTTCCTCCCTCTCCCATTCCTTCCTCCCTCTCTCCCTCTCCCTTTCTTCCATCATCTCTACCTCCCTTCCTCCCTTTCTTCCTTCATCCCTCCCTCCCCTTCCTTTCTTCCTTCCTTCCTCCCTCCCCTCTCCTTCCTCCCTTCCTTCCTCCCTCCCTCCCCTTCCCTTCTCCCTTCCCTTCCCTGGCACCGCTCACTTAATAACCACCTTGTTTGATAACGGAAATTCTAGTCCAAATGCTCATAAGCCGAGGACTATCTGTAAATCTCGCTGGCCCTATTTTATTTCAATGTTTATTATTGAGGATGCAGAACCTTAGGAAATGGGAACCAGTTTCTCTAGTGGTTACAGATGCTGGATTAAGAACAGGGAGACCCAAATTCTAATCCTTCCTTAAGGAGAAAGCCAGCTGGTGGATTATGGGCCAATCTTCTTCTCTCTCAGCCCTGGGAAGAAGGAAAGCAAAGCGCTACTCTCGCCAAGGAAATGTCATCATGAATCAAGATAAAACCCGAGAGGAACGTATCAACAACAGCCTCAAGAAGCAACCACCAAGAGGCATTAAACAAAATACAATTTTGTTCTCCAAAGTTAAGAGAAAACGAAAAATCTGCCGGGCTTCCCATAAATCCAAAGACTTCTTATCTTCTATCCAGTTTTCTCAGACCAGCTGCCTATCAATACGGCATGATGGATAGGTCTCCCCACGGACACACACACATACTGCTAAACCATTTACATGTGATTAGATTATCAGGATTCTGAAATGAAACACAGAAAAATCACCACCTCCACTGCTATTGTGGTCGCTGTCCTATTTTCACACCGCAGCCTAGCAGCTAAAATCTCAAGGTTGCAACGATATTTGCCTGAATCAGTAAATAACAGAAATAGACTCTCTTTTTTTTTCCACCTCTTTTTTTCCGAGACTAAACCTCCAATAGAATTTACTTCAGAGGAAACACGGGCAGAGCTGTCCCTCTGGGGTTGCAATATTTCTGCCTTGCAATATTTCAGGAGAGAGAGGGTGGGGGAAAAAAAGGATAAAAAAGCAGCATTGAACTAGCTGGAATTGCCAGAAGCTAGAGACCTCAGGTTTATCGGTTATAAGTAATCCTCGATTTGTGACCACAAATCATCTTCTTTTAATGACCCCATAATCCCTTGCAGGGTGGAGTTTGGGCAACTTAATGGAGCTGAGTGTTTACTGGCAGGATGCCCTTCCTGTCACCAATGCGGAGTTTTGTTCGGCAGATATATTCTCAGTGTGCCCAGAGAAAGAAATATCCGCCTCTATCTAGGATCGAACTCACAGCCTCCTGATTGTGTGGCGAGAGCTCCACCTCTAGGCCACCGCACCATTCGACTTACGACCACAAATGAGACCATGTATTTCCATGGTTAAGCAAGGCGGTTGTTAAGTGAGTCGCATCCGAATTTATGACCTTTTCTGCCATAATGTAAAGAATCACTCCAGTTGTTAAGTGAATTAGGCAAGGTCTTTAAGTGAGTCTAGCTTCTCCACTGACTTAGCTTGCTGGAAGCCACCTAGAAAGGACATCAATGGCAGTCACATGACCCCCCCATGGATGCTACAATCATTGTAAATGCATACCGGATGCTAAGCAACCAAATTGTGGTCACATGACTTTGGGATGCTGCATCGGTTGCAAGTTCAAGGACTGGTTGCAACTCACATTTTTAGTGCCGATGTTACTTCGAACGGTCACTCAATGAATGGCGGTAAGTCAAGGACGACCTGTATTTCTTACTTTGAGGAGAACTTCAGAAGACCGCCTTGGGAGCAGAGATATCTCCAATACCACCAAGACGTCATAGAAATGTAGAGCGTAGAATAGGCCCAGCAGTAGGCCCTATATCAGGGATGGCTTAACCTATCACGTGCCAGGAGCGGGGGGAAGGGGGGGGTTGCGTGCATGCCCACACCCATAATTCTATGTGCCCTGCCCCAACACATGCGCCACGCGACTCCCCCCCCCCACGCTCCCACTGCTCCTGACACGCAATGGCATGGTAGGCCCATTTTTTGCTCTCCCCAGCCTCCAGAGCCTTTCTCTGGACCGGAAGTTAGCAAACGGGCCATTTTCAGCTTCTGGAGGGCCTCCAGGAGGAGGTGGGGAAGGCTGTTTTCACCCTCCCCAGACTCTTACAAAGGCTCTGGAGGCTGGGGAGAGAGAAAATGGGCCTTCCTCACCACCCCTCCGAGGTCCTCCGGAGGCAGGAAATAGCCTGTTTCCCAACTTCTGGTGGGCCCAGAAGGCCCGAAAATCAGCTGGCCGGTGCGTGCATGCGTACCATAGCTGAGCTCACGTGCCCACCGATATGGCTACGTGTGCCACCTGTGGCACGCGTGCCATAGGTTCGCCATCACAGCCCTATATTATTTTGGACAAATGGTTGTCCAGTCTCTCTTTGAAATGACTTAGTTCCTTTCTCTTCAGGTTACCTTCCTCATCCACTGAACATATTTCATTCATTCATCCTTTCACCCCCATCACCACCATTCAAAGTCTGTGAGAGGAAGGAAGTCACGAGGAAGTCTTGCAACATCTACACCCTTGTGATGTCTCCAAAATCGTCCATTCCTCCCTTGGATATCGGGTAGCGCAATTTTGCGTGCATAAATGCTCACCGAGGAGAAAAGGACTTTTGCGAACAGTATCCAGAATGTTTTAGCATCCCGATCCAAAATTGATTTGAGAGCAAATTTTTTGGGATAAGAGTGGCAAGTATAACCAGATCAGAGGTGGTATTCAGCCGGTTTGGACCAATTTTCCTAAACTGGTAGCGGAAAACATTGGTGGGCCTGCCCACATGCTCCGGGTCTATGCCATCCTAGTTAGGCAACGTTTTTGAGGCTGGGCACATGTGTGGAAAGCAGGTGTGCACGAGCGGGGCGAACCGATAGTAACATAATGTGAAACCCACCACTGAACCAGATGTGAAGGAAGTATCTTACAAGCTGGACAATTCCTTCTCCTGTACCACCAGCTAAAATCAGGGAGCTTTCTTCAGTAGGTGTCCACCTTTATTATGTCTGTGAACTTTGGGGGTGATTCATTATTTTTTTAAGCAGATGTGTCTCCCCTTTAAATAACTTTTAGGAAATGATGGAACCAGGAAGTTCTCTTTGGCCTACTTTCTGAAAGACCTTTTCATAAGGTGGAACATTTGAGTCACTGACCGACCCAACTTCATTTCCATCCTAGCTGAAGAACACGAGATCTATCATCCAACAACACTTCAAGCTCAGAAGACAGGACCAAGAGAAATATATTTCCAGTCCTGAGTTCTGAGGTTTACAAAAATGGGGTGATTTTGGAAGTCCACCTAGGGTGGTTGGGATGACTAGCATGAAGTTGGACTACTTGAAAAGGTTTTTTTTTTTTAAAAAAAAAAGGGGGGGGAGCATTTTCTCCTTTCCAATAAGATTTACTTCGCTCTTTTCCAAAGTCAACATTTCAGACATTGGAACGGAAAAAACAAAACAGCCTTGAAAAAGAGCAGCTTGGTTGCTTAACCAAGACAAAAATATTCTCCATTTTTATGAATGAATGAATGAATGAATGAATGAACCTTCTGGGCTAAGACAGAGATCAAAAAACATGTTCTTTCTTTGACTTTTTTCTCTCTTTTTGGTTCCCCTGTAGTTGGAGGAGGAAAAGTGTTTAAATATTTTAAACACAGAGATCTTAATGTTTTGCAGGCTACTCTGCTGAGTCCCTCGTTCGAAAGGCAAGCTAGGCATTTCCATTCATAAATAATAAGAGACGGTTGGCCCCCAGCGAGAAGGAGAGATTGATTTATATAATCCTCTTGTTATTAATGTTATTGAAGGAAGGGGGCAGCCTTGGATGGACAATCACGTCGGAGCTGCCTTTGAACCCGAAACACCTGAAAAATCTTTCCATAAATGGAAAGATGCAAGTCACTCTTTCTGTCGAGAGACTTCAAGATGGATTCAATTCCGGAAGAGGTCACAGGTATGTCCAGGTGATTTAAAAAAAAAAAAAATTTTTTTTGCCAATACTAAGAAATGATTTTCAATCTTCTAGTATAGTTTACTATACAAGAGGAATTTGATTGAATTCACTTCTCCAGCTAAAATATCCTGTTTCCCCCCCAAATAAGACCTCCCCTGATAATAAGCCCAATCGGGCTTTTTGAGCGCATGGCAATAAGGCCAAGCGCTTATTTCAGGGTTCAAAAAAATATAAGACAGGGTCTTATTTTCGGGGAAACACGGTAGCTATGAATGGATGGATGGATAGATGGATGGAGATAGGTAGGTAGATAGGTAGATAGATATTTAGATATAGATAGATAGATAGATAGATAGATAGATAGATAGATAGTTAGATAGATAGATAGATAGATAGGTGGAAGGATAGATAGCTAGTTATAGATACAATATAGCTAGCTATGAATAGATGGATGGAGATAGGTAGGTAGGTAAATAGATAGATAGATAGATAGATAGATAGATAGATAGATAGATAGATAGACAGACAGACAGATAGGTGGAAGGATAGGTAGCTAGTTATAGATACGATATAGCTAGCTATGAATGGATGGATGGAGATAGGTAGGTAAGTAGGTAGGTAAGTAGATAGATAGATAGATAGATAGATAGATAGATAGATAGATAGATAGATAGATATAGATATGATATAGATACCCTGTTTCCCCCCAAATAAGACATTCCCCTGATAATAAGCCCAATCGGGCTTTTGAGCCGCATGGCAATAAGGCCAAGCGCTTATTTCAGGGTTCAAAAAAATATAAGACAGGGTCTTATTTTCGGGGAAACACGGTAAAACCAATCACTCTAACAATCTTTCCTATGTCCTTCCTGGATAAATGTCCTATTCAATGATACCAATACTTTCCTTGCCTTCCTAACGGGGCACTTTCCCAATGACCAAACTGTCATGTCTATACACCGTGGGCGGCTTGGCTGAGATG